>NW_003852483.1:492668-528359 GCF_000181295.1 Otolemur garnettii
CCGCCACTCCAGCTCAAGCCTCTGTGCTCTTTTGAGTGGACTGTTAAATGACTCTTAATTTCGAGTCTCAAATTTACTTTTGTTTCCTTTTCTTTAACATTATAGCTAGAGTAATCTTCTAAAAATGCAAATCAGATTATGTCACACTTTGTTAATACTACATATGTACAAGAGGTCCTATGTTCCTGAAATAAAGACCTAAGTCCTTATTACGATCTTGTGAATTCTGGACACCTTTTTAGCAAATTTTATTTTATTTTATTTATTTTGTTTTTTTTTAGAGATAGAGTTTCACTTTGTCACCCTTGATAGAGTGCTGTGGCATCACAGCTCACAGCAACTTCCAGCTCTTGGGCTTAGGTGATTCTCTTCTCTTAGCCTCCTGAGTAGCTAGGACTACAGGTGCCCGCCACAATGCCCAGCTGTTTTTTTGTTGCAGTTTAACTGAGGCTGGGTTCAAACCTGCCACTCTTAGTATAAGGGGCTAAGCGCCCTATTCACTGAGCCACAGGCGCTGTCCATGTTTAGCTAATTTTATACCATTTTCCCTGACGTGGTTAAGCTGTACCTCAGAGCATTTACACATGCTAGTCCCCATGCCTAGAATACTGTTCCTTCTTTTTTCTCCTAGTTAATTCCTGCTTGTCCTACATATTCATCACTTCTGTGGGGGAACCTCCCCCAACCTCTGAGAGCAGGTCAGGACTCCTACTGCATGTGGGGAGTACTCTTAGAGCCAAAAAGTATTTGGTATCCTCATGAATCCATGTTCACACCAGCACTCACACTGCTTGTCAAGGTCATTCTGCTTCTAGAGCCTCCCTTACATATACATGTGCTTACAGTTTTATATCCATATGTTTATTTGCTTCTGTTCCTTCCTGAAAGTCCATTGCTTAGGATATTATTTATCATTTAGTCATATGCAGTAAACATTAGTTCAGAATGGAGGCTAGAACTCCAGAGGGACTGACTGAACTTTGAAACCTGACCTCCCTCAGCCCCTTAGCACTGTCCTATTACTTGTCACTCACCACTGAGAGTCCTGCAATTGCAGAACGTTTTATTGTGCTTACTCTAGAACCGACTCTTACTCTACCTGGGAGTTTTAAGGGCATGTGGGGCCCATTCTTTACCATAGCCCGACAACAGCCTAGGAGTACTCCAGCAAAGGCCTGGGCCTAAGTAAAACCGTGTTCTGATGTGACCATGAAAATGAATTTTTAATTTTTTGTGCAGTGAAAATAAATCACAGAAACATTCATCACAAACTGGAAAACCATTGATTTAAACATTGTCTCTTATGTTTTTAGTAAAATAAGAGTACTGAAAATTGCAGTGTCCTCTGGTATCATTTTATACACTAGCATCCCACTGTAAATACTTTTTTGGGTTTAAGTCCAGAGAAAGTTTATGAATACAAGTAAATGTGTTTGCATCTTTTGTTTGATAATAAATACTACATTATTATCTTTTTAATTTTAAACCAGGAAGCCTAGGCTAACTTTACTTCTGTGATATACCCAGTGTCTTCAAATTTCAGTTTCTAGTGAATCATGAGACAACATAATTATTCTGTTCTATGTAATTTTAAATACAGTAGAATCTGCATAGTTGACCTCCTCCCTATATTGACCACCTCCTTAAGTTGACCTGATGTTCATAGATCAAACATGGCACCACATGTATATATGAGTACAGTAGGCCTCATGTGTTGACCGAGGTATTACAGTCCCTTGGGTGATCAACTTACAGAGGTTCTGTGTTCTGCCTGAAATTTGTTTGGGTATAGGATCACTAGAGATAAAACTGGTGTTTGGTAAATTGGTTGATTGGTTAGGTGTAGATACTGGTTTTTCATTTCCTTTCTTTTAGTTAACTGTTTTTTTTTAGTTAACTGTAATGCTTTGACAACAGTGCGTCTCAGCACAGTGGTCACATATCCATTAACTCTATGGAGTAGTCACTCCATTAACGCTGTGTTCATGTTACTTCATGTATCTTTTTAAAATTAAACGTTTTACATGGAGATATTAAAGATTAACAAGTGCTTGTAAGAAATAATAACAGAAATTCTGTGTACTCTTAACCGAGTACTCCCGTTGGTAACACCTTGCAGAACTAGCACAGCTTCACAGCCAGGGTGTTGACTTGGTTGTGGTCAAGATACAGAACACTTAACATTACCACAAGGAGCTCGGCACCCATAGCACAGTGGTTACGGCACCAGCCACAAACACCAAGGGTGGCGGGTTTGAACTTGGCCTGGGCCAGCTAAAAAAACAACTGCAACTAAAATAGCCAGGCGTCATGGTAGGCACCTATAGTTCCAGCTTCTTGGGAGGCTGAGGCAAGAGAATCAATTAAGCCCAAGAGTTTGAAGTTGCTGTGAGCTATGAGTCGTGCACTCTACCGAGGGCAACATAGTAAGGACTCTGTCTCAAAAAAAAAAAAGTCAGAACATTACCACAAGGATCCCTTGTGTTGCAACACACGTTTCTCCTGTGCTACACCTTATTTCCTGGCAACCACTGATCTATTCTCCACTTTTGTAATTTTATCATTTTAAGAATGTCACACAAATAGAATCATTCAGTAGGTGGCATTTTGGGATTGACATTGTTCATTGAATATTATTCTTTGGTAACTCATCCAAGTCATTGCTTCTATCAAGGGTTTATTCCTTTTGATTGCTGAATATTATTCCATTGCATAGATATGCCACTTTGTTGAACCAGTTACCCATTATGGACATCTGGGTTGTTTCTAGTTTTGGGCATTACAAATAAAGCTATTTTGAACATTCAGGTATAGGTTTTTGTGTGACCAAAGTTTTTATTTCTCTGGTATATATGCCAAAGAGTATAATTATGGTATAGCATGTTTTTTGTTGGTTTTTTTTTTTTTTTTTCTGAGACAAGTCTCATTATGTTGCCCTTGGTAGAGTGTCATGGCATCATAGCTCACAGCAACCTCAAACTCTTGGGCTTAAGCCAGTGGTTCTCAACCTTCCTAATACTGCGAGCCTTTAATACAGTTCCTGTGGGTCGCAACCCATAGGTTGAGAACTGCTGGCTTAAGCAATTCACTTGCCTCAGCCTCCCAAGTAGCTGGGACTACAGGAGCCCACCGCAATGCCTGGCTATTTTTGTTGTTGTTATTGTAGTTGTCATTGTTGTTTAGCTGGCCTGGGCCAAATTCAGACCTGCCAGCCTGGGTGTATGTGGCCCATATTCTACCGACTGAGCTACGTGCGCCCCCCACATGTTTAGTTTTTTTGTTTGTTTTTGCAGTTTTTGGCCAGGGCTGGGTTTGAACCCACCACCTCCAGTATATGGGGCCAGAGCCCTACTCCTTTGAGCCACAGGCACTGCCCCCACATGTTTAGTTTTTAAGGCACTATCTGACTGTTTTCCAATGTGGCTACACCATGTTGTCTTCCCAGCAATGATGTATGAGTCATCCAGTTTCTCCACATCTTTAAGAACATTTGTTATTAACACTTTTTTTTTCCTTATTTTAGCCAGTCTGATAGGTGTCTAAAGATACCTCATTGTGGTTTTAACTTACATTTCTTTGATGGCTAGTGATGTCAGACATCTTTTCATATGCCTATTTGCCATCTCCTTTTTATTATTATTATTATTTGGGATTTATTGAGAGTATAAAGAATTAGGTTACACTGATTGCATTTGTTAGATAAAGTCCCTCTTTTTTTGTGAATATTAAATACCTTTATTTAAAGATTCTGGAAAATGAGTTACTTTTAACTAACATACATGCTTTTAAATATGAAGATCTCAATTGCTAGACATGCAGATTAGTTAATAAGAATGAACTTGTTCTAGCATTTACAGTCTCCATGCATCTTGCTAGACTGTTAAGTTTCCTCCCATATGAAAACTTTCCTTGTCACTTCCAATACTTTAATATTAAGTTGCCATTTACATCTCACTATGGTACACATGCCAAAAACACCTTATACACTGACAGAGGCTTGTGCCAAATTTTGAGAACCTTCTCTAGGTTCAATGCAATTAAATACTATTAAGAATTTATGCAGTGGCTCACACCTGTAACCCTAGCATTCTGGGAGGCTGAGGCAGGTGGATCACTCTAGCTCAGGAGTTCAAGACCAGCCTGGGCAAGAGCAAGACCACATCTCTAAAAACAGCCAGAAGCTTTGGCGGGCGCCTATAGTCCTAGCTACTCAGAGGCTGAGGCAAAAGGATTGCTTGAGCCCAAGAGTTTGAGGTTGCTGAGCTGTGAAACCACAGCACTCTACTGAGGGGCAACAAAGTAGAATTGTCCCCCCCCCCCAAAAAAAAATTCTTACCAGCTCTACTGTGGGTCTTTCTTCCAACTGGCCTGTTATACCACGCCATCAAATCTCAAGAGTTAGGTGACTTTTGGTCACCTTGTCTAAAAGTTACACACATGGCTTCTTGTTCAGAGCTACTAATGCATAATGGAACTTATTCATTTCTTCATCTGTAAAATGGTAGACTAGAATATATCAAATGTGTGAGAATTAAATGAAAAGATGAACATGAAGTATCGTATTACACTGCCCTATCACCACCAGCACTGTTTCATTGCTTTAACTCTACTTTAGTGCATGGACACATGTTGCTACAAAGTTAGTAAAAGTACAGAAGGTTCCAAAAAAACATATACACATTTTAAGAAAAGCAAAAACTACTAAAATTGTAATACTGAATATATGCCCATCACAAAAGATAAAAAATACAAGTCACATTTGACTTCTGCAATTACAAGAGGTGCTCAAAGTGGTTACCATCAATGTCCAGACAGTTCTGATTTTGGAGAACTGTCTGAGTGACACTGACCAAAGTGTTTGCCTGTATCGCTGCACATACCCTTTCAATTTCTTCCCGAAGTTCCACCAGTGTAGCCGGTTTTCTGTGGTACACCGCATCCTATAAGGCGCCCCACAGGTAGAAGTCAAGGGGTGTAAAGTCAGGAGACCACGGGGGAAACTCTACCACCCCTCTGCATCCTACACATTTTCCTGGCAAATTCTCATCAAGGTAAGCTTTCACGTCTGAGTGGAAGTGTGGTGGGGCACCGTCTTGCTGGAAGCAAAACATATCATCCCCAAAAAGTGTCCGAATTGCAGGCAAAATGGATGTACATAGCATGTCTAGGTACACTGGACCAGTAATAGGACCCTCAAAAAAGAATGGTCCAATGAGTCCCCTCAATGACAGTCCACACTAGACATTGAGGCCCAGTAAATGGACATCCTTTTCCACACGTGGAATTTCTTTAGCCGAATATACATAATTATGTCGGTTGACTATTCCATTTAGTTTAAACTGTGCTTCGTCAGACCAAACCATTTTCCCCACATACTCCTCATCCACTTGTACCATGTTTTGGAACCACTCACAGTATTGCGCCCTTCGATCAGGGTCATCTTCATTCAATGAATGTAATAATCTTGGGACAAAAACTTCCCACTTTGCTGTCTTAAGAATGTGTCATATGCTCGTTCTGCTGTTCCCAGTCTCACATGCACACTGTTTGGTGGACTTCTGTGGTGAGCATGTGAACTGCTCCAGCACAATCGCAGACACAGTAGGCTGTGGCTGTGCAAGGCCTCCTGGACCTTCCCTTGTGCATGTCGCACACGGTGCCATGCATCTCAAACTCATCACAAATGAGCACAGTTGTCAGATGTGTTGGAGGGTCTATTGTATACTCATGCCTCCACTGTCACTGCACTTGCACAATGTTCTTGAATTTCAAATACCACTTCAAAATGGTCTTGTGCTCCTCAAACAACAACCATGACTTCACCATTTTCTTTGACTGTCCTGCCTGTCTCGTGGTGATTGACGTTGGCAATCATTTGAGCGAATGTCATAGTACACATTGCTACTGTAATTACATTCATAGTTGGTGACTGAGAAGGCTAAGTACTATCTAGATAACATCTCCTAAAATATGCATACATTTTTTGGCACTTACTGTAAGCTCAAGGCACTTACTGTAACTATATAGAGTGACAGTTGGTATAAGTCAGGTAAAATACCAACACCAGAGCATCCCAGCTGTGATAGCTTGTGCCTGTAGTTTTCAACCTGTGCTTAGACCTGAGGACTCTGCACCTCTGCAGACACTGGTGATGAACTCCCAAGGCCCAAGGTTGGCCAGAGTTGGGCTCTTGCTGCTGCAGGCTGAGTCCGGCCTGAAACCCACTACATAGTAGTGGTGGGTCAGTCCACCCAACTGCACGGGACAGAGACCCGATAAAGTTCCTCTTATAACTGTGTCCCATCCCCCAGAGGTGTGTCATATATCATGACCCCCTGTCCCCCATCTCCTAGCCTCTTCCCCCCTCCCTGCTTCCTCATTCTCCTACCCCACCCTTTGTATTCGCTCATCTACTGCCTTCATATTAGACTTGAGTACACTAGGTTCTTGCTTCTCCATTCCTGTGATACTTTACTAAGAAGAATGTGTTCCACTTCTATCCAGGTTAATTCAAAAGATGTAAAGTCTCCATCTTTTTTAATGTCTGAATAATATTCCATGATATACATATATCACAGCTAGTTAATCCATTCCTGGGTTGGTGGGCATTTAGGTTGTTTTCACATTTTGGCAATTGTAAATTGAGCTGCAGTAAACAGTTTAGTTCAAATGTCCTTATGATAAAAGGATTTTATTTTTCTTCTGGGTAGATGCCTAGTAATGGGATAGGAAGATCAAATGGGAGGTCTAATTTGAGTTCTTTGAGGATTTTCTCCATACTTCTTTCCAAAAAGTTTGTATTAGTTTGTAGTCCCACAAGCAGTGTAAAAGTGTTCCCTTCTTTCCACATCCATGCCAGCATCTGCAGTGTTGAGACTTTGTCATGTGGGCCATTCTCACTGGAGTTCAGTGATATCTCAGGGTAGCTTTGATTTGCATTTTTCTGATGCGTAGGGACGATGAGCATTTTTTCATATGTTAGCCATTCATCTGTCTTCTTTAGAGAAGGTTCTATTCATATCTCTTGCCCAGTGACATATGGGATTATTTGTTTGTTTGTTGTTGATTAATTTGAAATCTCTGTAGATTCTTCTTGTCCAACCATTGCCAAATTCATAACATGCAAATATCTTTTCCCATTCTGAAGGTTGTGTATTTGCTTTGGTTGTTGTTTCCTTAGCTGTACAGCTTTTCAGTTTATTTAAGTCCCATTTGTTTATTTTTGTTGTTGTTATTGCACTTGCCATGGAAGTCTTCTTCATAAAATCTTTCCCCAGGCTGATATCTTCAAGTGTTTTCCCCATACTTTATTAGAGGATTTTTGTTGTTTCATGCCTTAGATTTAAATCTTTTATCCATCTTGAATCAATTTTTATAAGTGGTGAGATGTGTGGGTCCAGTTTCAATCTTTTACATGTGGTTATCCAGTTTTCCCAACACTATTTATTGGATAGGGAATTTTTTTCCCTCAGTGTATGTTTTTGTTTGGTTTATCAAAGATCAGGTGGCTGTAAGATGTTAGTTTCATCTCATGGTTTTCTATTGGTTCCAATGTCTATTTTTTTGGTGCCAGTACCATGCTGTTTGGATCACTATGGTCTTGTAGTATAGCCTAAAGTCTGGTAGGGTAATGCCCCTGGCTTTGTTTCTGTAGTACTAAGAATTGCCTTGGCTATACAGCATTTTTTTCTGGTTCCATTACAAAACAAAAATCATTTTTTCCAAATTTTGAAAGTATGATGATGGTGTTTTAATGGAGATTGCATTGAATCTGTACCTTGCTTTGGAAAGTATAGACATTTTGACAATGTTTATTCTTCCCAGCCATAAGCATAGTATGTTCTTCCATTTTGTTAATATCTTCTGCTTTTTCTTTTCTTAGAGTTTTGCAATTTTCTTTATAGAGGTCCTTCACGGCTTTTGTTGTGTATATTCCTAGGTATTTCTTTCTTTCTTTTTTAAAACTACTGTAAAGGGCAGTGCCTGTGGCTCAAAAGGGTAGAGTGCCAGCCCCATATGCCGGCAGTGGTGGGTTCAAACCCAGCCCTGGTCAAATAAATAAATAAATAAAAATAAAGCTACTATAAAGGAAATTGTGTCCTTGATTAGCTTCTCATCTTGGCTGTTCTTGGCATTTACAATGGCTACTGATTTGTGGACATTGATTTTATACCCTGACATATTGCTGTATTTTTTAATCACTTCCAGGAGTCTTGTGGTTGAGTCTTTGGAGTTCTCTAAGTATAAGATCATACTGTCAGTAAAGAGCGAGAGTTTGACCTCCCCTGCCCCCATTTGGATGCCTTTTATTTTCTTCTCTTGCCTGATTGTATTGGCTAGAATTTCTAGTACTGTGGCTGAATAGTAGTGGTGATAGAGAACAACCTTGTCTGGTTCCAGTTCTAAGTGGAAAAACTTTTAGTTTTATTCTATTCAGTATAGTATTAGCTGTGGGTTTGTCATAGATGGCTTCAGTCAGTTTAAGAAGTATGCCACCTATGCCTATATTCTTCAGTGTTCTAATTAAAAAAGGATACTGAATTTTATCAAATGCTTTTTCGGCATCTTTTGAGAGGATCACATGGTCTTTGTTTTTGCTTCTGTTGATGTGGTGAATAACATTTATGGACTTGTGTATGTTAAACTAGCCCTCCATCCCTGGAATGAAACCTACTTGTTGGTGATGAATGATTTTTTTTTTTAATGTGTAGTAGCTATAATCTATTGGCTAGGATTTTATTGAAAATTTTGTCATCTATATTCATTAGTGAAATTGGCCTGAAGTTCTCCTTTTTAGTTGGGTCTTTTCCTGGTTTTGGTATCAGGGTGATGTTTGCTTTGTGGAACATGTTGGGGGAAGATTCCTTCCTTATCAAATTATTGGAGTAATTTCTGCAGCATGGATATAAGCTCTTCTGTGAAGTTTTGATAGAATTCTGGTATGAAGCCATCTGGACTAGGGCATTTTTTTGTTGGGAGATTTTTTATTGTTTCTTCTATCTCAGCTCTTGAAATTGGTCTGTTCAAGAGATCTATTTGTTCTTGGTTAAGTCTAGGAAGAGGGTGCAATTCTAGATATTGATCTGTTTCCTCCACATTTTCAAATTTCTGGGCATAGAGCTTCTTGTAGTACTCAGAGATAATCTCTTGTCTCTCTATGGCTTCGTTCTTATTTACCATTTATCATTTCTGATTGAGAGGTTATTAGAGATTTTACTCTGGCCAAAGTTTCATTGATTTTATCTATTTTTTCAAAAAACCAACTTTTTGTTTCATTAATTTTCTGAATGATTTTTTTGTTTTCAATTTCATTAATCTCTCATTTAATTTTGGTTATTTCTTTTCTTCTGCTGAGTTTGGGATTTGATTGTTCTTCTTTTTCCAGTTCCATAAGATGGTTCATGAATTTGTTGATACACTCTTCTTTCTATTTTTCGAATGTAGGCATCTAATACAATATACCTCTCTGTTAAGAATGCTTTTGCTGTATTCCACAAGTTTTGGTAACTTGTGTCTTCATTGTCATTATGTTTGAGGAATTTAATGATTTCCTCTTTTATTTCTTCCTGAACTCAACTATCATTCAGCATAAGGTTATTTAATTTCCATTTCTTTGTATGTGGATGAAAGTTTTTGTTGGAGTTGAGTTCTATTTTTATATTGCCTTGTGGTCTGAGACAATACAGAGTATTGTATCTATTCACTTAATTTTGCTAAGGTTTGATTTGTACCCTAGGATGTGGTCTATTTTAGAGTACGTACCATGGGATGGCAAGAAAAATGTATATTCTTTAGCTTTGGGATGGTGTATTCTGTACATATCTATTAATCCCATTTGTTCTAGAGTCACATTTAAGTCCTTTTTGTACCTTTGTTTAGTTTGTTTGGAGGATCTGTTGAGAGTTTCTGTTAGGGGATGTTAAACTCCCCAGCTATTGTGGTGTTAAGGGATATCATATTGCTTAGAACCATTAAGGTCTGTTTCATAAATCTGGGAGCATTTAAGTTGGGTGCATAAATATTTAAAATTGAAAAGTCTTCTTTTTGTATTGTTCCTTTGACCAGTATAAAGTATCCATATTTGTCTTTCTTAACTTTAGTTGTTTTAAATCCACTTGTATCTGAAAATGAGACCGCAACCACTCCTTTCTTCTGATTTCCATTTGCTTGAAATACTGTTTTCCATCCCCTAACCTTGAGTCTTGATTTGTCCTTCAAGGCTAGGTATGTTTCCTGGAGACAGCATATGGATGGCTTATGCTTTTTTATCCAGTCAGCCAGCCTATGCCTCATCAGTGGTGAATTCAATCAGGTGACATTTATTGAGAGAATTGATGTGTGGTGGAGTTCTGTTCATTTAGGCCATTGTGGAAGCTAAGTTTTGACCTTTAGCTTCTTAATGTTTACTTAGCTGGTGGTCCATTGTGATGGTCAGTGTTGAGAATAGGTCTGAGTAGTTCCTGCAGAGTTAGTCTTGTTGTGGCAGATTTCCTTGGTTTTTGTATATTCACAAAAGATTTGATTTATCCATCAATTTTGAAGCTAGTTTAGTAGGATATAGAATTCTGGGATAAAAATTGTTTTGTTTAAGAATGTTGAAGGTGGATGACCATTCTCTTCTGGCTTGGAAAGTTTCAGTTGAAAAGTCTTCTGTCATCCTAATGGCTTGGCCTCTGTCAGTTGGTGCTTACTCCTGGCTGCTTGTAGAATTTTTTCTTTCATCTTGACTTTGGACAGGTTCAGGACAGTGTGCCTTGGTGAAGCTCTGTTTCAATTGAGATGACCCAGGGTTCAATATCCATCTGAAAGGAGTGTGTCAGGATTGTTAGTAAAATCTGAGAAGTTTTCATTTATGATAGTTTCCAGTAGGGCTTCCATTCCTTTGGGGCAATCTTCTTCTCCTTCAGGGATCCCTATTATTCGTGTGTTTGACTGCTTCAAGGAGTCTCATAGTTTTCTAAGCAACTGTTTTACTTTCTCTGTCTTCTGCCTCTTTGATTACTTGAGTTAACCGGAAAACTATACCCTCTAGGGCTGAGGTTCTTTCTTCTCCATAGTCTAACCTATTTTTGATACTGTCCACTGCATTTTTATATTCCTTGATTGTCTCCTTCATTTCGTTAAGCTCTACTGTATCTTTTCATATCTACATATCTCTTGTTTGACTTTTGGTTCTGTCTTTTCATTTTCTTATCCTTTTGTCACCTTCATTTTGTTAAGCTCTGCTGTATCTTTTCTGTATCTACATATCTCTTGTTTGACTTTTGGTTCTATCTTTCCATTTTCTTATCCATTCCTTTTATTGTCTTTATATTTTAAATTCCCTCTTAATCATCCATATTTTATATTCCCTTTCTGTCAAATTCATTAATTCTTTTTTTTGTTTTTTGGCTGGGGCTGGGTTTGAACCTGCCACCTCTGGCATCTGGGGCTGGTGGCCTACTCCTTTGAGCCACAGGCACCACCCCAAATCCATTAATTCTTTACAGGTGGAGTTTTCTGCAATAGCTGCTTCATGGTCCCTTGGGGGAGTTGCTCTGTTTGGGTTTTTCATGTTGCCCAGATTTTTCTATTGGTTCCTCCCCATTTGTTCTTTCTTCTTATTCACCTCCTTGTCTTCTTTTTTCCTTCTTACTTCCTTTTTGCCTATCCCACTCCTACCATGTTTCTGAGCATTTTTATTGTGAATGAGTGTTGGATTTGGTAAAATGTTTTTTCAATATTCGTTAATATAATAATTGATTTTTCTTCTTTCGTTCATTAATATATGGTCGATTACATAGATTTATTCTCAAATATTGAACCAGCCTTTTATACCTGGAATAAAAACCACCAATTGGTTATGCTATGTATTTCTCTTTATATATTGTATTTGTTACGTACTATTATATATGTTATATAGTTATATATTATTGGTTATGTTATGTATTTCTCTTTATATATTGAATTGTATTGCTAATGTTTTGTTAACGATTTTGTGTCTTTATTCATGAGGTAGACTGTCCCATAGTAGCTTTATTTGCTACTTTGGTTTTGTAGAAGGATATTACTTCATAAAATTAATTGGAAAGTATTCCCTTGTTTTCTGGAGCAGATTATATAGAATTATGTTTACCTCTTTAAATGTTTGGTAAAATCCTTCAGTGAAACTATCTGGGCCCAGAGATTTCTTTCTTAGAAGTACTTAATTATGAATTCAATTTCCTTAGTTGTTACTGGGCCATTCAGATTATCTGTGTCTCATTGAGTGAGTTGACATAATTTGTGTTTTTCAAGGAATTGGTTTATGTTTTTCTGAGTTGTCAAATTTATATGTGTAGTACTGTTTGTAGTATTCTCTTATTACGAGTGTCTGCAGGATCCATGTGATAACCCGTTTCCTGCCTGGTACTGGAGTGTGTCTTTTCTCCTTTTTTCTCTGTTAGTCTTGCTACAGGTTTGTTGATTTTTATTGGTCTTTTCAAAGAATCAGCTATTTATTTCACTGATTTTTTTTCTCTATTATATTTTTGTTTTCAATTCCATTGATTTGTGCTATTTATAATTTCCTGCCTTTTGCTCACCTTGGTCTATTTTGTTCTTTTTCTCAAATTTTAAGATGGGAACTTCAGTTATTAATTTGAGACTTTTTCTCTCTTCTAAGATATGAATTAAGTGCTGTGAATTTTCTTCTCAGTACTGCTTTATTTGTGTCCTACAAATTTTGATGTATTATATTTTCATTTTTATTTAGTTCATTGGATTTTTTTTTTTTTTAATATGCCTTTAGTCATCTTTCTCTCTCTCTAAGAAATGCAGTGACAGAATCTTGTTAAGTTGCCCTGGCTGGCCTCAAACATTTGGCTTATGGGATCCTCCTGCCTCAGTCTCCCAGGTAGCTAGGTGGGTCTATAGACATGTGTCACACACATCCAGCTTTGTTTTTTGCTCTTTGGGGTTTTTTTTTTAAACCCATGGATTATTTAAAAGTATGCTGCTTTCTAGGTGTTTAGAAATGTAAAATCTATTGTAGTTTGTTTTCTGGTTTGTGATATGGTCTTTTGGAATATGTTCCATAGGCATGGCATGTAAGACTGTGTATTTAGCTGTTGTTTGCTGGAGTGTTTTATAAATGTCAATTAAGGGCTGGGCACAGTGGCTCACCCCTGTAATCTTAGCACTCTGGGAGGCTGAGGTAGAAAAATTGCTTGAGCTTATGAGTTTGAGACTAGCCTGAGCAAGAGTAAGACCCATCTCTAAAAATAGCCAGGTGTTATGGGTACCTGTAGTCCCAGCTACTTGAGAGGCTGAGGCAAAAAGATCATTTGAGCCCAAGAGTTTGAGGTTGCCGTGAGTTATGATGCAACAGCACTCTACTGAGGGCAACAAAGTGAAACTGGCTCCAAAATGAAAAAAAAAAAGTCAATTAAATCTTGTAGGTTAATGGTGGTGTTGAGTTTTTCTATCTCTTTGATTTTTTTATCTAGTTCTATCAGTTGTTGAGCGAAGGGTTAGTAAAGTCTACAAATGTAATTGTGAATTTGTCTATTTCTCCTTTCAGTTGTATCAGTTTTTGTGACTCAGGTTTTGTAACTCTGTTGTTTGGTTGGTGCTTATTTGGGATTGCTAAATTTTTTTGGGTGAATTGACTGTGTTAGCGTTGCATGTGTATAATGTCTTTCTCTGTTTCTGGTCATTTTCTTTTTTCCCATGTCTATTTTATTAGATGTCTTTTTCATTTGTATTTATTTTGTATATTTGTGTATGTATACATACTTCTTACTACGTATATCATTATATTTTAAGTGAGTTTCTTTTTTCTTTTCTTTTTAGAGACTGAGTCTCACTTTATTGCCCACAGTAGAGTGCTCTGGCGTCACAGCTCACAGGAAGCTCCAGCTCTTGGTCTTGGGCGATTCTCTTGCCTCACCCTCCCAAGTAGCTGGGTCTACAGGCGTATGCCACAACGCCTGGCTATTTTTTGGTTGTAGTTTGGCCAGGGCCGGGTTTGATCCTGCTACCCTCGGTATATGGGGCTGCTGCCCTACTCACTGAGCCTCAGGCACTGTAGACAGTATATAATTGGGTCACATTCTTTAATCCACTAGATTTGTCTCTCTTTAAGTCATGCATTTGTTCACTTACATGTAATGTAATTATTGACGTTTAGGGTTTGAATCTGCCATTTTGGTTTTGTTTCTTATTTGTTCTCTCCACTTTTTTTTTTTTTTTTGAGACGGAGCCTCAAGCTGTCCCCCTGGGTAGAGTGCTGTGGCATAGTTCACAGCAACCTCCAACTCCTGGGCTCAAGTGAGTCTCCTGCCTCCGCCTCCCAAGATGCTAGAACCACAGGTGCCCGCCACAACACCTGACTATTTTCTTTTTTTCCGGTTGCAGCCATCATTGTTGTTTGGCGGGCCTGGGCTGGATTCGAACCCGCCACCTTAGGTGTATATGGCTGGCACCTTAGCCATTTGAAGCCACAGGCGCTGAGCCTCCACTTTTTGTTTCTCTATTTTTTTTCTTGCTTTTCTGTGAATTCATTGAATATGTTTTAGAATTGCATTTTTATCTATAGTATTTTTTAAGTGTCTGTCTTTGTATAACTTTTTAACTCATTGCTTTAAGTGTTATGTGTTTGTTGTCACAGGCTACTGGTATCATTTTACTAGTTCAATTATAGGCACTTCTAACCTCTCTTTACGTCCCTTTATATTTCTCATTTATAATCTAATTGTTGTATTTTCTGTACATATAGTAAGAACCACGTCAGACAGTGTTGTACTTTTTTCTTTAACTGTCTAAAATAATTTAGAAAATTCTAGAGGAGAAGAAAAGCCTTGTAGTGTATTCCCCCCCTTTTATTTTTTAATATTTGTTGTGCTCTTTCTTCCTTTCTGATAATTTAAGGTTTTTCTTTTATGGCTCTCCCCCCCCCCCCCATTTAGAGGACTTCCTTTAGGGTAGATGTAGTGATAAATTCTCTTTGTTTTCCTTCAGCTGAGAATGTTTTAATTTCCTCTTCATTCTTAAAGAATATTTTTGCTGGTTATAGGAAACTTGGTTGGCAGTTCTTTTTTGTCAGCATTTGAAGTATATTGTTACACTTTTTTCTGGCCTTCATGGTTTCTGATGAGAAATCTTGCTGTCATTCAAATTATTTTTCCATCTGTGTTAAGTGCCATTTTTCTCTGGCTGCTTTCAAGATTTTTTTCTTTGTTACTAGTTTTCAGAAGTTTGACTATAATGTTTCTTGGCATCTATTTGTTTGGGTTTGCCTATTTTAATTTTGTTCATCTTCTTTAATCTATAGGTTTAAACCACTTGGCAAATTTGGGGGATTTTTAACCATTTTTTCTTTGAGTAGTTTTTCAGCCCATCCTTTTTCTCATCTTCTGCAATTTTAATGATGTGAATGTCAGATCTTTTATTATAATCCCACAGATCCCTTAGGCTCTATTCATTTCTTTCTAGTCTATTTCCATTCTGTTGTGCAGTAAATAATTTCTGTTGCTCTGTCTTTCAGGTCATTGATCCCTTCCTTTCTTTCCCCTCATTCTGCTCCTAAATCTATCCACTAAGCTTCTTATTTTGGTTATTTTGTTTTTCAGTTCTAATATCTCCACAGCACTTCTTTGAATCTTTCATTTCATTGCTGAGGCTTTCTGTTATTGTATTTGTTTCAAGCATGTTCACAATTGCTCATTGAAACATCTTTATCATTGCTATTCTAAAATTGTCATATAATCTTGATATCTTTGTTATCTCACTTTTGACATTTGTTTTCTTTCATTCTGTTTGATGTCTTCTAATTCTTGGTATAAGTGGTAGTTTACTGAAACCTGGGCATTTTCATATTAATGCTATTACCATCTATACCTTATTTAAACCATCTGTTTTAATTGGTGTTCTCTGACACAATTCCAACAAGGGAAGGGGTTGGGGACCTGTTGTTTCATTTCTACCAGAGGGGCGTGCACTCAAGGATATCTACTCAGCCTCCATTAACACCAGGAGAATGGGGGCTTCTTTGTTGTTGCTCAGTATTGGTGATAGTGCTAACACTCCCCTACTCTCCTTTGATACCACCCAATGGAGGTAAGGAAGATGGATACCCCGTTACTGCCCGGTGGAGGCATCCACTTGTTACCAACCAGCAGGGGTAATAAAAGTCCCTGCTCTCTACTTGGCCTTCTCTGACACCACTCTAGGAGAGATGTTGGAGTGCCATTTTATAGGCTCTTGAGGGTCAGAATCTAGGTTCCCTGCTCCGCCTTTGCTGGTGTAGATGGGCTTGGGGGCCACAATTTTTCTCTGGTGTCTTGCTACAGTAGGGTGGCTATTACCCCAAAGTTTTCTTTCTAGCTGGCTTGCCAGTATCGCTTGTCATGGCAAAATAATGGCAGGGTAATGTGCCAGTCAACTCAAAGATACCATTGATGGTGAAGTACATCAATATATATTTTTGAAAAGAGGAAAGTATGCGAATAAACCAATATGCCATCCATAGTTAGGGTGCGTGCCGATTTCAAAGAGGCTAAAATATGGTAAGAGTTTGCTTCTTGGAATAGATTAAATATAGTAGTTATGTGAAAGGGACTTGAAGAGTGAAGAGCAAACAATGACATTTAAATACTCAAACATGTTTTATTTACTTGTGGTTGTTCAAGTTAACAGTTGGAGATTGGTCAGCTTACAAAAGCAAGCATTCCTTTCTGAGAATGTTGACAAGGCCCTTTAAACTCCAATTTGGTGGATCTCTTTTCCTTGCAGAGATAGCGCTGCCTGCTTTGCTATTCAGAAAGGATTACAGGCATCACGTAGTGACATTAAGTTATTTAAGCATAATGATATGGCTGACCTGGAGCGACTGCTAAAAGAACAAGAGATTGAAGATCAAAAGGTATGATTCTTTTGAAGAAAATTATACAGTTCTTTTGTACTTTCTAACCAGCTAAATTATATATGAAGTGGTAATTTGTCACAAAACTTGCCTGCGGAGCACATTTGGATATTAAGTAAGGGCGTTCCTGCTTATTAAATGTACTTCATGTTAGAGAGCCAAGTTTAATTGTAATTGCCTTGTCATTGCCATAATTATAGACGGCACATTTGAGGGAGGTAATCCAGGTAGCTTTCTAAGAGATCAAGAGAAGGAAAGAAAAAGTGAGCACTTGGTGAGTGCAGAGATACATACACTCAACTAGGCTTAATGACACTGAACCACATTAGGACCTTAATTAGATATACCTATTTAATTCAAAATAGGCTTCTTCATATCACAATAAATCACATATTGATTACATGGAGGAAGGAATGACAGCAAATCTTAATGTATTAATATCTGAACATAATGAATTCTTTCTCTCCATCTACTTCTATCCTGGCCCTCTGAGCAGCTGCTGCCTGTGGGAGTGACTGCCGCAAACACACTCTCCTTGGAGCTGCAGCCCTGTTCTCCATCTTTCTCTTAGGAACTTAACCAGCTCCTGGTGATGGTGGTTCAGAAGTACTCCTTGGTGTTCTGATTAGAGAGTGGAACAGAGGAGATGTGTTCAGAGCCTCATTGTCAGACCCACAGCTTATTTTCACCTGATGATGTAGACAGATAAGGATCACTCTGTTCTGGTTCTGTGCCCACATGGTGTGTGGCTTATACCAGGAGCCTGGTCATGCAGCCTCCACCTCAGATACCACTTCCAAGTGGACTTTGCCCAGTGCAACTCATTCATAACAGGAATAACTAATAAAAGTGCTTAACAGATTTCTCAATTTTGTCTTAATTCCCACTTTCCCCAAATATTTGCATTATTCCTAAAGTATTCTATCATCTTTGTTTAGGTGTTAGCCTAAGTGCAGCACTTCATGAATATACATGTTCTCATGATGAATATGCATGACTTAGCATTTCATGCTAGCTCTGCTATAGCCCAGTGTTTCATATTTATACAGTTTAGAAAAATCTAAAGGGAAAATCTTAAAATTGAGACCATTGCACTGATTAATTTCTTTCTATAAATCGTGAAAACATGTCTCTTATTCTGATTCAGTAATAGAGTGCTAGCTACCAGATTGAAGACCACTGTCTTGGAAAGTATGACCAGTGAGCCAGTCTGCTGCCAAGTTAGTATTGTATAAATTTGGAAAACATGATATTGAAGTGTGTGTGTGTGTGTGTGTGTGTGTGTGTTTACAAGATTTTTAACCCATGGAACTTTTATTTATGCGTAGCAACAAAATAAAATCTTGAAAGTTATTTTTACTTTTTTATTTAATTTATTTGTACCAGAAGTAGGCTTTCTAAATAAATTTACATTTGGGTTTTTAGATATATTCTTTTTCAGTTTCATTTTCACATGACTGTTAACTTTTTGAATGTTTTCTTTATCAATTTTCAAACGGTTGTGATTCATAGACTTTCTTAAACTTTCTTTTCCTATAGACTTCTCTTGTCCTATATTAATTCTGTTAAAAGGAATGGGTGATAGATATGAACAGTAACTCAAAGAATACAACATAACTATGAATAAGTGAAAATATAACTTGACATCACTAATCAGTAAGGAAATTAAGCTAGAGTTCTTGCCTATCTGAGTAGGGTGCATTTTTATTAATACTAATCAGTGACAACACAGATGTAGTGAGACTAAAGATACTCCTGTAACACTGGGAAGAATTTAAATAAGTACTGCCTTTCTACAAGGTAAATGGGTAGATATATTCCAGGATCCTAGCTGGTCCTTTCACCACAGCAGCCATCAGAGTTTCCAGCTACTGTCCACAGCCCTGGCTCTGCGCTACCTGACGGTCATGGCTCTCAACAAGGGCCACAGGGTGACCAAGAACACAAGCAAACGGAGGCACAGCCACCGCTGCTGCAGGCTCCTCACCAAACGTATGAAGTTCATGTAGGACATGATCTGAGAGGTGTGTGGCTTTGTCCTGTGTGAGCAGCGTGCCATGGAGTTGCTCAAGGTTTTCCAAGGACAAATGGGCCCTCAAGTTCATCAAGAGAAGAATAGAAACACACATTCATGCTGAAAGGAAGCTGGAGGAGCTGAGCAAAGTCTTGGCCACCATGAGGAAAGCAGTTGCCAAGAAGATCGAACGCCCCTCCCTTCTGTGCACAGTAAAACCTTTGTAGATAAAAAAAGAAAAAAATGATAATCAGAAATAGTGTCAAAGGTACTCATATGTTATAAAAAAACAAAATGAAGGGAAAAACCTAAATCCAACATTAGAGAAATAGTTAAAGTAATTTATGGTTATACCCACAAAGTAGAATATCTCTGTTAAAATCACATTTTTTTTTTTTTTTTTGAGACAGAGCCTCAAGCTATCCCCCTGCGTAGAGTACCATGGCATCACAGCTCATAGCAACCTCCAACTTCTGGGCTCAAGCGAGTCTCCTGCCTCAGCCTCCCAAGTAGCTGGGACCACAGGCACCCACCACAATGCCCGGCCATTTTTTAGTTGCAGCCATGATTGTTGTTTGGCGGGCCCGGGCTGGGGATTCGAACCCACCACCTTAGGTGTATGTGGCTGGCGCCTTAGCTGCTTGAGCCACAGGCTCCGAGCCTAAAATCATATTTTAAATAATATTAAATAATGTGGAAAATGCTCATAACAAAATTTTTAAAAATCAGATCCTAAAAATATGCCAATAAAATCCTAATTCCAAACAATGTAATTTGTAGATGTATGAATTTACAAGAAAGACAAAATTTATCACTGCATAAGACTAGCTAATTTTTTTAATTCTTTTTTTTTTGCTTTTCTGTTTCCCAGGAATCCCACACTGATTTTTTATTTTTTAAATAGAGTCTCACTCTTGGGTAGAGTACTATGGCATCATCATCGTTCATGGCAACCTCTTGCCTCAGCCTGCCAAGTAGCTGGGACTACAGGTGTGTACCACCACATCTGGCTAATTTTCCTATTTTTGGTAGAGAGACAGGGTCTTGCTCTTGCTCAGGTTGCTCTTGAACTCCTCAAGTCAAGGGATCCTCCCATCTCGGCCTCCCAGAGTGCTAGGATTACAGGTGTGAACCACTGAGCCTGGCCATGTTATTTTTAAATCATTAAAAAAAAAACTTTGGAAAAATACTTCATTTTTTTAAAAGACAGGAAGAGGCAGGATACCTGTATATTGAAATGAATGTGGCCTCTTTTCATCAGTGACTCCTAACAATCAGTATTGCAAGCTCCCTGGCATTCAATTTTTAGTTGACAGAGAGAGTAAAGATGATTAAGCAACCTCAGTGATACATGCTTTTGCATATCTCAGGAGACACATTTGTTTCTAGTGCTACTGCTATGAGTTCTAAAATAACCAGTAAAGCAAGCATTGCTCTGCTGCTCATTCTGATAGTTTCTAATGTCCACTGGAGCTGAAGCTTAGAGGCTGGAAACCTTTGAGTAGGAAGGTAATGACAAACTCTTCTCTGGGGATCTCCTCATTTGAAGCATCTACAGATTCATGTGGAGATTTATTAGTGATTTGGCATGAGTGGAGTGTGAGGAGGTGTGTATGGTTATAAAAGGCCCCTCCACCTGGAAACATCACTGGACAAGGACATAGTTGAGTTTTACTTGTTCTTGTAAGAGGTCACTGGGAAGTAAGGAAGGAAAAAGGTTGGATCTGTTTTTTGGGAGGTGAAGGAGAGGAGAGTTTGTCTGTTTTAAAACTTCTTATCAAGGAAAATAGGCAGTGTACACAAAGGAAGCACAATAGTGTCATGAAGACCTCGGCACACTTCTCCTAGCTATGTCATCACAGTCTGCCATTCTCGCACCATCTACACTTCTCTCTCCTCTTGGCCCATCTTTATGATCATGATGACAGTGCTAGCTCTTCATTATAGTTCTTTTAGGTAAAAGGTATAGACTTTGAAACACACAGATTCTTGCCATACAATTTTGACCAGTAATTATACCAATATAACCCAATGATGTAAAACATTCCTATCTCTCCAGAAAGTCCTTTGGGCCCCTTCCCAGTCATTCTGAGTTTGAAGGGGTTTGTTTGTTTTAATATTCTCAGAGTGCCTAAACTGCATGTATGAGGTCACCTAGTTGGTATTGTGAACTAAAAAATGTGTGAGAGATGGTAGCTCTGCTGTTCATTTCAAAATAACCAGATTGCAGACACTGAGCTTTAAATTTATTCAGACTGTTTTTGTAATGAATACTCTTGTGAACTGAAAGTGCTAGGGAATATGTAACAGATTATGTGTTTGGGGTTACTAAAATTTACTATGTCTTTTTTTCTTTTAAAGAATCCCCGCAAGGCACGGGTAACTCGGAGATTCATTATTGTAGAAGGATTGTATATGAATACTGGAACTATTTGTCCTCTTCCAGAATTGGTAAGCAGCCACATGTAGTCATTATTTTAGTATTTAGACTCTTTGGCACTGTGCCTTTTGTTTATGACCACTTTTAATGTATAACATCTGCATTGCTTTGCATGAGGCATCATAAGCACATTTCAGTCATGCCAGGGAAGTAGGTGAATACTGAATGCCAGTGCTGGCCTTGAAAGAGTAATCAAGGCTTAGCTTTTATTAATAAAAAACAACTTTATTGAAGTAGAATTAATGAATAATAAAATAGCCTACTTTAAGTGTATAGTTTGATAAACTTTAACAGATGTATACACCCCTGTAACCACCAGCACCACAGTGAAAGCATTTCTATCACCCTAGAAAGTTCTTTCATCCCTCTCTGTAGTCAGTACCCATCCCTGGTCCTGGGCAGTCCTTGGTCTGTTTCCTGTTCCTATTGAATAGTTTTCTCAAATGAAAGCATATAATATGTATTTTGTAAAACTCATCTTTTCGGTAGTGAAAGCAGTATACTGTTTTTAGAAACCATGAGCATGGAGATTTTCTTTACTGAGATGAAATTCACATAGCACAAAATTAACCATTTTAAAGTGTGCAGGTCACTGGCATTTAGTACTTTACCATCTTGGGCAGTCATCAACTCTAGTTCCAAAACCTCTTGGTCACTCACAAAGAGGGGCTCATGCCCATTAAGTAGTCACTCCCCATTCCTCCCCACCCTCTAGCTCCTAGCAACCACCAATCTGTTTTCTGTCTCTATAGATTTGCCTATTCTGGATATTTCCTATAAATGGTATCATGCAATATGTGACTGTTTGTTTCTGGCTCCATTCACTTAGTATAATGTTTTCAAGTTCATCTATTATACATTGTACCATGTGTCAGTACTTCATTCCTTTTTAATGCTGAGCAATATTCCATTGTGTGGATAATACTACATTTTGTTTATCTGTTTATTTCCTTGTGGATTTTTGAATTGTTTCTAACATTTTGCTATGATGAATAGTGCTGTTGTGAACATTGTGTACAATGTTTGAATTTGTGTACATTGTTTGAATCCCTGTTTTCAATTCTTTTGGTATGTACCTAGGTAATTGCTGGACCATATGTAATTCTATCTTTAAGTTATTGAAGAACTGCCAATACCGTTTTCTGCAGCGACTACACTGTCTTAAATTCGTACTGGCTATGTACCAGAAATAGGATTCTGGTTTCTCCACATCTTTGCCAACACTTGTTATTTTCTGGGTTTGTTTGTTTTAGCTGTACTGGTGGATGTGAGGGTGTACCTTATTATGGTTTTGATTTGTTTCCTAAGTGACTAATAATGTTGAGCCTCTTTCCTTGTGCTTAATGGCCATTTTGTAGATCTTGGGTTTTTTTAAGACAAAGTCTTACTTTGTCGCCCTGGGTATACCGTGGCCTCATAGCTCACAGTAACCTCAAACTTTTGGGCTCGAGTGATTTTCTTGCCTCAGCTTCCCACATAGCTGGGACTATAGGCACCTGCCACAACGCCCAGCTATTTTTAGAGATGAGGTCTCAACTCTTACTCAGGTTGGTCTCGAACTGCTAAGCTCAGGCAGTCCACCCGCCTCCGTCTCCCAGAGTGCCAGGATTACAAGCATGAGCCATCACATCCAGCCTCATTTTGTGTATCTTTAAAGAAATATCTTTTCAAGTACTTTGCTTTTTTTTTTTTTTTTTTTTTTTTTTTTGAGACGGAGTCTCACTTTGTTGCCCTTGGTAAGAGTGTTGTGGCATCACACAGCGCACAGCAACCTCCAACTTCTGGGCTTAGGTGATTTTGGGTTGTTTGTCTTGTCTTAAGTTATAAAAGTTTCTTGTATATTCTGGATACTAGACTTGTCTCAGATACATGATTTGCAAATTTTTTTCAGATATATGGGGTTTTGTTTCAGTTCTTTGATAGTGTTCTTTGATACACAAAAGTTCATTTTGACAAAGTTCAATTTATCTGTATTCTTGTTGCTTGTGCTTTTTTAAAATCATATCTAACAATCTGTCTAATCCAAAGTTATGAAGATTTACTCTTTTGTTTCTTTATAAGAGTTTGTAATTGTTGGTCTCACATTTATGTCTGTGATTCATTTGAGTTAATTTTTATATGTTTTATGATGTAGGGATCCTACTGCATTCTTTTGCATGTGGTTACTCAGTGGCCCTGCATCATTTCTCAAAGAGACTATTGTTTTCCAATTTACTAGTCTTGGTAACCTTGTCAAAATCATTTGACCATAGATGTATGGGGTTTATTTGTGTACATTTCTGTCTTTATGCTAGTACCACACTTTTCTCAATTATTATAGCTTGGTAGTAAGTTTTGAAATCAAGACAAAGGAATCCTCCAACTTTGTTCTTCCTTTTCTAAATTGTTTGAGCTTTTCAGGGTCCCTTGACATTCCATTTGAATTTTGGGATCAGCTTTTCTGTTTCTGTGAAAAATGTCTGTCAAAATTTGTTGGGATTTTGTTAGGGATTGATTGACTGTGTAGGTGATTTCATCCTTTGAGATATGAGTCTAGGAGTCCATGAATTGAATAAGGATTCAAAACAAGGGTTTCGTACGTTATTTTTAAACTTTTCCACTGTTTCTGGGGAAATTCAAATACATCCTGAATAGTCTGTCATTAAAAGAAATACATTTGTTTTCTTCTCCCTGTTTTTATAATTTTGTTAGAGACCTGTAGAATGATATAAGGGAGTTGGTGGACCAAAAGATACTAGAACTGTATGTTATAAGACTATATTAAGGAAACAGTGCTGATGGGCTTACAAAGGAGATAGGTTCGTTGTTTTTAAGTTGAATTTGTTGTATGTAAGTTGGAACAAGTACGTTTACATATTACCTTAATAGCCTCCATTCATAAATGCAAGTTACTTGTCAGTACAAATGTTTATAACTTGAGGACTGCCTGTATTGCCAGAAGAGTGAAATATAAAGTGTGACTAGATCAAGTATATGTAAGCATTGATATGTAAAGATTACATGATAAAAATTAGGGTTTGACTCTGGGATGCCTATTTTGTTTCACTGATTTATCTATTTGTGTGCCAGTAATAATAAAAATGCTTTCTAAAACATGATTTTCAGAAGGTTAGATAATACTCTTATTAAGGGATGGAAGAGAGTCAATGTTGAGAGGTTGTAATTTTTTCCAAATTAGTTTAGTCACTGCTAGTGAAAATCTAATCAACAGTCCAGTGCCCCCTCCCCCCAATTAGACATTAGTTCGCATAAAAGTAGCTGGTAAAATTTGGATGGTTAAGAAATAAATTATCAGAGTATTATGGTACATCAGACCATCTTATCCATTTTATGAATTATTTCTATAATTTCAGTGCGAAAACTCCTTACTAATTAATAAACCTTTAGTAATTTGAAGTGTGATTCCAGCATCAAGATATATGAGTTAGAGCAGTGTTGACTACGCCAATTGTTGGGTGGTGATTTCTTGCAGGGAGAGAAGGATGGCTTGGCCACAGGTGCAAGCTCACTCCTGGAATTGTATGAAAGCAAGAAACAACTACTACTCTGGGTGACAGTAGCAAAATGTCTTTATTCTCAACATCTTTTATAGTAAACTAATCATGCATACCACATTGATCAATAATCCTAACATCCTCTATTCTTATCTTAAACTATAGAAAAGACAGAAAGTCGAGGAAAGTAAGATAACCATCTTAAGACTAGCCTTAGGCTATTCCTCTCTAAAGACCTAAAACAACCTTACATTTTCTGACTTTTGTTGTCAAAGTTAAAGGTCAGGATAACCAGGGGAGTAAAACTTTTTTTCCTTCCATGTACTCAATTAAGTTTTCGAGAAACAGACTTAATGACTCTGTTTTCCTGTAGCTTTGGAGGCCCCCTGCTATTACGATGGAATGTTCCTTCACTCACATCAACCTTTGAGTCATGTTCCCTGCACAGATGGGCCATCTCAACCCTTATCTGGCAGGCTGACTGACTGCACAGTCAGGGTTCCGTGTAGGAGGCTGTTATGCCTTGCCTGCAGGCCCCCACCATGCTTTCCCAGATTGCTAGGCCTCAACAAAGACACACAGTACTCACAAGTCTTTTCACTCGGTTTCTGGAATTAAAAGAGCACATTTCATTTAGTTAGTTTTATGTGGGAATTCATCTCACAGAGCAGTGGTTCTCAACCTGTGGGTTGCAACCCACAGGAACTGTATTAAAGGGCAGCGGCATTAGGAAGGTTGAGAACCACTGAGTTAGAGGAAGATTTGAGAACCTAGCAGCTTCTTATGTCATGTGTATAAAAATTTAGTGGATGATGATTGCTGTAGTTTAATTTTGTTGTGAAATCATTATGTGCAAATCGCATATGGGTAAACCAATTACACATTAGGAAATAAATACCTGTGCACAAATATGCATATTTCAGCTTCCCAATGAATTGTTTTGGATTGTGGTTTTTTGAAAAAAACATGAAATAATTAGAAGAGCATATAAGTAAATATGCAGCCAAACCCTTGATGGCAAAGGACTGTCTTGAAAGCCTGAAAACAAAGGGAAAGGTATAATAATGAAAACCTTTTCTGCATTAAGAAAAAATGCCATGAATCCATATTAAAACAGAACCACTGAGGGAGAAATGTCTACATTTCCCCAGGAGTTTTAAATATATAATTAGACCAGTGTTTAAGAGATAGATTATATGTCTATATCCATAAATGTTACAATTGTTTTTTTTCTTTAAACATTGGTATTGCGCTATCTCTGTTGCCACTTGGGCAAATACAGGGTTAGGGTTTCCATGAGTCTCTGGTCATAAGATTTTTGTTTATTATTCAATACATAATTTGTTTTGTGTGTGTTTCTGTTTAAAGTTGCCTTATTTAATATATATTGTTGATTCATTATCATCGTACGGCCAACAGCACTGAACCTTCAGAACCACAGCATAATTCATGCCTGAACCTTCTCTAACACAAAGATTTTCTCCATAAGATACATCACAGCCTTCCTGCACTTGGGAAAACCAGAGACAGCACTTCAGCACTATACGTGGGGTCACTTTAAACAGCAGAATTACCCCAAAAAAACCTCAGAAATGCAAAAAACATGGAAATAAATCAACCATGAAAAGCATACTATTTACAGTATCAGAGCTGAAACTGTGACCTATTTCCACCTCAGCTAGGAAAGTGGAGTGCACATGTCTACGAATGAGTGAAAAAGTGCCCCAAATATTAATATTAGTTACAAGTAAATTTTAACAAGTAGGTAAACTTGCAAATATGGAATCCATGAATGTTTAGGGTTAATAATACATACTTTTAAAAAATAGTAAGTTTTTTTCTTTGCAATATGTTGTATATGCTGCTAATTATCAGTATTTTAAAGTTGTCTTTTATTTAACACGTAGGTTAAGTTAAAATACAAATACAAAGCAAGGATTTTTCTGGAGGAAAGCCTTTCATTTGGAGTACTAGGGGAGCATGGCCGAGGAGTCACTGAACACTATGGAATCAATGTAAGTTCTCTTTTGGAACATTTCCCCTCATGTATATAGGAAATGTGTAGTTTCACTCTGCTATTCATATTTTCAAGGGCATAAGATAGTACTCCTCACAAGTATGGAGGATCGTGAGATTTGGTGTCTTGTCACCTCACTGAGCCCAGATCAGGAGGCCTGGTCTTCCTTCTGAACCTATGAACTCAAAGTGGCTAGTCATGGTTTGTGTTCTGTTTAAAAGGTGGTATTTGATTTGGCTTTTAGTGTCTCTTCTCTAGAAATGATTAAGTTTTGCTTTCTATTTCTTAAAATCATGAAGAATTCCCTAAGTAGGATCAGCGCCTGTAGCTCAGTGAGTGGGGCACTGGCCACATACACCAAGGCCAGCACGTTCAAGCCCAGCCCCGGCCTGCTAAACAACAATGACAACTGCAACCAAAAAATACCTGGGCATTGTGGCGGGTGCCTATAGTCCCAGCTACTTGGGAGGCTGAGACAAAAGAATTGCTTAAGTCCAAGAGTTTGAGGTTGCTGTGAGCTGTGACGCCACAGCAACACCGAGAGCAACACAGTGAGACTCTTATCTCAAAAAAAAAAAAAAAAAATTCCTTAAGTAGTCCTTTAAAAAGTACTTGTGATAGCAGTGAAAGGATGTTCTTTCTCATATTTAAAGATCTGTATTCTGTGTAATTTGTATGTTTATAAGTGGTAGATGCCATTATAATTTCTTTATATATCATATACACATTTTTTTAAAAGTATTAAAATTGTAATGCCTAAGTTATGTCAACTTCTACAGTTCCAAAAGATACATGATACAATATTCAAGGTAACAAACGTTATTGGCATATTTTGCATATTTTAATTTTAATACAGTTTTTTCCTTTCTTAAAATACGTATACTTTTTTTGGCACCCCCTCTATATATATAGTGTCAGAATACCTCTGGCATAGGTACAGTAAAGCCCTAGATAGGCAGAATGAATTTGTCATGTTTCCTTTGCTGAAGGGAAATGTCCCAGATTGCCCACCATGCTTAGTGGGTTGTACTCCTGGAACCTCATGGCAGAGGGAGGTCAGCCAGTCTTGAGCAGCTGTCTTTATCAACTGTGGTGGGGTAGCGTTATAGGAAGCTTTTTCTCCAAAATGTACGTGTACATAAAAGCTTTGCAGCCTGTGTTACAGAGTTGAACTATAAAATAGAAAATCACCTTAGATTATTGGCATCACACTATCCATAGAGCAGATGAATATCATGTGAAGTTTGATGACGCATGCTTCTCTAAGACAGATTGAAGTTAGACAATGAAATGCATAGAGGGGTTTAAGGTAAATGGAAACACAATTCAAGCAAATTTAGTAGTACCTGAGAGCCATTTTTAAGCATGAAAATCTTTAAAAAGGAAAAAAGACTGCAATATTCTAGTTTTCTGAATGTTTTTCAGCAATGGCCACTGAGATAATATTCATAAGGTCCTAAAAGTGCAGAATATATGGACTGTATTTTGATCTAGATTCAAACAAATGTTTCAGAAAAAGCAAAACAACTTTGTGAGATAATCAGGGATATTTGAACACTGAATATTTGATGATATTAAAAAATTGTTAATCATCTTAAGTGTAATAATAGTTTTGTGATTATGTTTTAGAAAGAGCCCATATGTCTTAGAAATAACAATGAGATATTTATAGCTGAAACTGTATTATGAAGGCACTCAGGGTTATAGATGAAGCCAGTTTGTCACTGAGTTGTTAATGATTGAATCTGGGTGGTGGGGATTCTTTTATTCTTTCTACTTTTGTATAGACTTGAAATTGTCATAATAAAAGTTTTTGTTTGAGACAAAGTCTCACCATGGGTACAGTGCGGTGGTATCAGCTTAACTCACAGCAACCTTAAACTCTTGGACTCAATTAATCCTCTTGCCTCAGCCTCCAGAGTAGGCTGGGACTACAGGTGCCCACCACAATGCCCAGCTAGTTGTTTGGTAGAAACAGGATCTCCTTCTTGCTCAGGCTAGTCTTGAGCTCCTGAGTTTAAGCAATCCACCTACCTTGGCCTCCCAAAATGCTAGGATTGCAGGCATGGCCACCTCATCCAGCCTCATAATAAAAGGTTTAAAAGGTTTTTTGGTTTTTTTTTTTTTTTAAGAGTAAGAGTACAGCAGTTTCTCTGTAAGATCTGTGGAGCATGTCCAGTTTGGTCAAAGATTCCATTGCCGTGATGTTTAAATTGATTTCATTTGTGAAGTGCTGAAAGGTCAACTGAATATAGGAATAAATTGCTCAAAGGTTTGATAAGACTTAATTTTATTTATCTCAAGCACATCCCATGAGGAAGGCCAGTTAGACAACTGTTTTAGCAAAGAAATGATCTTATTTTGTACCTGTGACTACTTTTAATATCAAATAGCTTTAGATTGTATTTCCTTTTAATTTATCTCTTCCACTCTGAGTACAGTAGTCAATGCATAATTAAATGGTTAAAAAAAAAGTATAATGTGAGAGAATTTTAGAGATGGGTCATAAACTATACTCTATCCATTTAGAGATGGATTTTCTATGGTTAGTCCTTTATTTTTATGTAGGTAGGTTGTTTGAATCCAGATGTTAACAGATGTGTTTAATGCTGGAATTTTGTCTGTAGGCTTGAAGTTGTCCTTTTTTCTTGAAATTGAGGAGTAACTATCAGTCCTACTTTTCTGGCAGATTGATGATATTGACCTCATCAGTGCCAACATGGAGAATGCACTTGCTTCTATTGGAGGTTTCTGCTGTGGCAGGTCTTTTGTAATTGACCATCAGGTGAGTTCTTTTTAAAAACAAAAGCAAAAACTGAAACTAGTCACTTCAAAATATGATTTCAGAATACAAAATTTTACTCTTAAGTTTATCACATAGTTTTTATTTAAAAGGCAATTTTTAAAGAATCACTGAAATCTTTATATTTGGAAATTATCTCCCTTTAAACAAAAAGTTCTTTTTTTTGTTTTTTAAATGTATATAGCATTTGTTTACAGCTAGGTCTTACTTCCTTACCACATGTACGCATTGTTAGGTAGGTAGTATAGAGAATCAGCACCTGTCTAATGTTTACCCTAAAAGGACAGGGAATGTGTATATGTTTCTAACATGTTTATTTTTTCTCAGCGACTTTCAGGCCAGGGATACTGCTTTTCAGCTTCATTACCTCCCCTGTTAGCTGCTGCAGCGATCGAGGCCCTCAACATCATGGAAGAGAATCCAGGTATAACTCTGGTAAACTCAGGAAACCAAAGAAATCTCAGGTTATATTAATTACATTACTGGTTTGTTTTTTGGAGGAATTAGCTATAGGAATTATTTACCAGATAAAACTCCGGTCCTTAATTACACTATCTGCCATTTCTAGGAAGAATGGCAGTAAAGAAGCTGTTCTTGCCTCAGGTACTTTGGGTCAGAGCTTCTCTCCTGTGCTGGGAGCTAGAGCTTGAGTAAGGCTGGCTCAGGTATAGGTATAGATGCTGGGGAGGTAGGAGCTCTCCTACTCTCTTGGTTGGTTCTGGGCCGACACATTCCGTTGGTGTAAGTAAGCCAGTTGGTGTGTATGTATGTATGTGTGTGTGTGTGTGTGTGTGTGTATATATATGTATGTATAGTTTTTTGAGAATTTAGCTAAAGTGTGCGGCTTTTTGGTCTATATAATTTTATAGTTTTTCCCCTTTATTTTAGCCTTTGAATCCTCAGTTGGTACTGAGGCCAAACGTGGTTTACCATCAAAGAGCTTACTGAAGTCAACTAAGAATTTTAAATATGGCTTTGGGCTGTGACAGTGTCATCTTACCAAAGCTTAAAACAGGCCTTAGCCGGCCTTACCTAGTACCGTATTTCTCAGTCTTATTGTTGGTATTAATTCAGAGAACCAGAAATGTGGATGTGTCTGTGTGCACAGTTAAGTGCTTGCTCATAGATGGCCTGGCATTCCCACCTCCTGATGAGATACTTTAGTTTTTGGATTTGCTTTGAATAAAAAGAAAACATCAAGAAAATATTATAAAAATTGCTTCACTGAAGTCAATTTTTCACCAAATTGTTTAGGATCAAGAAAAAAGTAACAGATTGGTACCCTTTGATTCCAAGCCATACTATCTGTAGAATCCTGGTAAGAACAAGAGCTGTTGTTTTGGTGTACCAGCAAGGTGAGAGGGGCTAGCGGGAAAGGGCCAAAGACCAGAGAGGAAGGTTGGGCCTCCAGAGGAGTGTGTGTCACTGGCTCACTGTTACAGTATGAAAGGATTGCAGCATTTTAAATTGATGAACTTGAACTAGGTCTTTACAAATATTTTTAAATCAGTACTATCAGGTGTTCCAAATAGATTGCTAAGTATATTTGTTTCATTCAGGCATTTTTGCAGTGTTGAAGGAAAAATGCAAACAAATTCATAAAGCTTTACAAGGGTAAGTTTTATTTATTTTTAACCAACATAAAGTTTATCTGTAGCATGCTTAACTAATGAAAAGTTTTAAGTTTCATAGAGTTGGATCAGTTGGACCAAATTATAACTAACAAATCAATAATTTCGTTTACTGGAATTTGTTTAAAACTAGAGCATCCATTTTGTCATTGTTTTAAAGAATCTTGACTTTGTTTTACAGCAAATGAAACAAACTCATTAATTAAATATTATAGTAATACAAAAGATACAAAGATAAAAATAATAACCCAGCATCTGAGGACCCTAAGTAGGCAGGTTAAAAGCTATAGCATCTCTTCAGATCTGCCCGGATAGAAGGATGTCCTTATGTGTCCCATTATAAAATGACAGTAGGCTTGTACTGCCCATGTTCCTTGGTAGTGAATTGCCAAGTTTTGATTCAAGTTAAGAACAAGGAACAAGTAAAATTGAAATGAATATAACATTTCTTTTTCTTTTAATACTACACAAAAATAGTTCTTAAAGAGTTCTCTGAATTTGAGGGAAAAAATTGAGTTTTTTTTTTTTTTTTAACTTTTTTGTTTCTGTTTTTTAAGACAGAATCTCACTATGTCACCTTGGGTAGAGTGCCATGGTGTCATAGTTTCCAGCAACCTCAAACTCTTGGGCTCAAGTGATCCTCTTATCTCAGCCTCTCAAGTAGCTGGGACTGTAGGCACCCGCCATAACACTCAACTAGTTTTTCTATTTTTAGTAGAGATGGGGTCTTGCTCTTTTTCAGGCTGGTCTTGAACTCCTCTAAGCTCAAGCAATCCATCTGCTTCGGCTTCCCAGAGTGGTAGGATTATGGGCATGAGCCACAATAACCGGTGAGGTTGCTAACTTTTTCAGGTACATTTCTGATCTTGTAGGTGATACCACATTGCCCAATATTTTTCTTTTTGCCTTTCCTAAGGTGAAACATGCTTTTTGAGTCATGAAAATCCTATCTCTATTGCCAGATATGGAAGCTAGTGACTTTTAAAAGGATAGTTGATAAATGATCTGCTGATTATAGCTGTTTCTAATAAAGTAAGGGCAAAGAGTTCTGGGTGTGTCTGTGATAGTAACAGAAGTTTTGGTGTGACTTATGGTCACACAATAGAGATATGTTTGTATTGGTTCCAGTTACAGTGATTTGGGAGATGTTAATACACCAACATAGCCCAGTGCACTGCATCCCTGTATGTTCATCTGTTTGAGGGATTACCTGTGTTTTCCAGAGTCCCATCCTCCACTTTGCCCAGCTCTGTCGCAGCTTTTCTTCTTTCCCAAATCCCTAAACCTCTGTCTTCACTCCACCCACTTTGAGCTATCAGCCTGGCCTCATGCTGTCACTTAGAGTCTCTCATTTCTCCTACCTAGTTCATATGCCTATGGGTATCTGAACCAGCCTTCCCTCCTGTGACAGCCCAGACGTGTTCCTGCAGTCAGCACAGGCCCTTCTTTCTAAAAGACTAGTACCTTTGCTCATGCTGCTTGTCCTGAGACTCTCCCCTTTCCTGAGTCATTTTATTAGCATTCTAGTCCACTTTGCCCACTTCCTGTTGCCCATGAGCCCACATTTCCCTCTACAACTACCCATTTCTTCCCTTCTCTGGATAGCTAACCTTTGCAAGAGCTGTTTATGCTTTCTCCACATCTTCATCCCTCATTTATACTGGAAACTTGGCTCTGGCTTCCACTCTCACACTTCACCCAGATTTCTGTGGGGCAGCCCCACTGGCTGCCAAGGGGCAGAGTGCCGTGGGTTGTCTTCACCTTGTCTTTTGATGTCCCCATAGCTTTCAGCACAGGTGACCACTCTGTGCCCTGCATTTCTAGGTTTCTTTCTACGTCTTTGAATGGCTTCAACTCAGTTTCTCTTGAAGATTTTCTTCCAATACCCTGCTGTCAGGGATTAGTTGTCTTGGTCCTTTTTCTTCTCGTTCCCTTGTTTCATGCCACCCAGGTATGAACAGCTCACAGATGACTATCTCCACTTGGTACACCCTTCAGGGCTCCACGTCTCACTCCATTTGATGCCATAGTGTCCACACTGGGAGCACCCCAGGAGCACCTCATACTAAACACACTAAGAGAAGGTTGCAGGAGGTACTTGTGTGTAGGTATGTAGATGGTTAGAGGGAACAGCACACAAAATAGCAAAGAGCCCACTGTGACAAGAGGGAGAAGTAAGGAACATTGGGGCAGATGAGGGTGAGCTAACAGTCCAGCCCAAGTAGGCCTTGTAGGCTGTGATGAGAGCCTTGACCCACATAGGAAGCCTGGCGTGATTATGAGCAAAAAAGTGACAGCCTGTCTGAACTTATGTCTCAGCAAAATTACTCTTTCATGGTGTAAAAAAAAATACACTCCACGGCAGTGGGAAGAGATGCAAGGAAATCAGTTAGGAGACTGATGCAGGAAAAAAGCGAAGGTAACTCTGACTTTCCTGGTATCTGTGCAGCGTTTGGATTCTGGATGTTTTGAAGAGAGAACTGGTTGGATTTGGCTGAAATTCATTATACAGGGTGAGTGAGAGAAGCTTTAGGTTGAATGAGGTGTTTTTGGTCAGAGTGACTAGATGGGGTTGAGGGAGGGAGGACTGAAGATCTTTCACTGGGACAAGCCAGGCTGGGTGTGGGCCCAGACCTCCCCGCCAGATGCTGAGTGAAGGGTGAGTGGAGAACAGCCGCTGTATGCACGGGATGAGATGTGAGGACGGAGCTAGAAGGAAAGTCTTGAGTCACTAGCATATAGATATTATTTCAGGTATTTCACTGTGAAGAACCAGAGAAACAGTGGCCAGTGAGGAGGAAGCAGAACAGAAGGTCAGGTCTTAGAAACCAGGAGAAGAAAGTGCTCTAAGAGGAGGTCAGCCTGTGACATGCTACCAGTTGTCCAGACCAGCTCGCTGAACACGTGTCCTTTGACTTCTTGTTGTGGAGGGCATTGTGACTTGATGGGCAGTTTCAGGGGAGTGGTGGACTGAGCAACTAGTAAGAGAGCAGGTGGACATAGCTTGGACAGCCATCTCGAGGAGTTCTGCTATAAAGACGCACTGAGAAACTGGATGGCAGCTGGAGGAAGAAATGGAGTCAGGAGAAGGATGTTTCAGGTTAAGATTGGTGTCAGTTTTAAAATAACATCCAAACACATCCTTTCTCCTGCTGGTTGGTGGTATTCATCTGTCATATACCAGTTTCACATTTGGATCTGGATCTGTTTTTGAACTATCCTTTCCATTTCACTGGTGTATCTGTTCAGCCCTTAAACTGTTTTGGTTAGTTATGTCTGTTTTTGTCACTATGTAGGTTTTTTCTTTTTTTGAGACAGAGTTTCAAGCTGTTGCCCTGGGTAGAGTGCAAAGGCATCACAGCTCACAGCAACCCCAAACTCTTGGGCTTAAGTGATTTTCTTGCCTCAACCTCCCAAGTAGCTGGGACTACAGGCACCTGCCACAACGCCTGACTATTTTTTTTTCTGTTGTTGCAGTTGTCATTGTTGTTTTAGCTGGCCTGGGCTGGGTTCAAACCTGCCAGCCTCAGTGTATGTGGCCGGCACCCTACCCACTGAGCTATGGGTGCTGCCCCCTATGTAGGTTTTATATATTCCTCCAAAACTATTACCAGAATTATAACTGGAATCATATTAAATTTTCTGATTAATACGGTGAGTGAATTGTCATCCATGAGCATGATCTATTTATTTGAATCTTCCTTTTTGCCCTTTAATGGAATTTGAATATTTTTTCCAGAAAGCCTTTGTTCCTTTCTGGAACCTTTAAAGGGGATTTCTAGATGTCCTATATATTTTGTTGCTATTATGAATGGGATTGCTTTTTCTATTTTCTACTTGATTATTTAGAAGAATATTCTTATTTTCTGTAAACTGATCTTATATCCATCAGTCTTTCTAATTCCTGTTATCTTCAGTAATGGTTTTCTCTCTTTCTCAATTCTTATAGAATTATAAGAATTATAATTATAGCTCTTAGTTCTTTTAGATCTATTAGAACTAAGTTCTTATAGATCTTAGTTCTTTTTCTTCTTCTACTACATTATTCTGGGTCTCTAATACTGTATATTAAACAGTGGCAGTAATAGCAGACATTCTTCTCTTCTTCTCAGTATAGAAGCTTTCTTTCATTAAATATCAAACATCATGTTGTAGATTTTTGGTGGGTGGCCGCTATCAGATTATTCCTAGATTTGAAAAGCTTTTTTTAAAATCATAAATAGGCTCCCATAGTTCAGTGGTTAGGGTGTCAGCCATATACACCGGGCCTGGCAGGTTCAAACCCGGCCCAGGCCTCCTGAAACAATGACAACTACAACAAAAAAATAGCTGGTTGGCTCGGCGCTTATAGCTCAACCGGCTAAGGCGCCAGCCACGTACACCTAAGGTGGCGGGTTCGAATCCCCAGCC
>NW_003852483.1:528518-531764 GCF_000181295.1 Otolemur garnettii
AAAAAAAAAAAAAAAAAAAAAATAGCTGGTTGTTGTGGCAGAGGTCCTATAGTCCCAGCTACATGGGAGGCTGAGGCAAGAAAATTACTTAAGCCTAAGAGTTTGAGGTTGCTGTGAGCTGTGATGCCACAGCACTCTACCAAGGGTGTCTTAGTGATACTCTGTCTCAAAAAATAAATAAAATAAATAAAATCACAAATAGATGAACTTTATCAAATTTTTTATATCTATTAAGATAAATCATAAATTTATTTCATGATTGAATTACATTGGTCTATCTCTTAGTGTTAAACTATCCTTATGTTCCTGAGAAAACCCCTACTTGATTATATTTTCCACATTAGTAGATATGCTTATTTGATACTTGAATTTGAATTTTTATATTGATACTTATAATTTAAATGCTCCTGTGATCTTTTGTTATGCCAACTGTAAGTAACATCAGAGTCAATGTTCTGGTAGCTCACTGCCAAAGATGATTTGGCTGTTTTCTAGTCTGTCAGCTTCATGGAGTCATCAGGGCCAGGCCTTGGTGCCTTTGGGTTGAGTCTATGAAATTATCTCTCTCATGTCTTTATTATTATTTCCCCTTTTAATTTTTATGAGTTTAGTTTGTGTTTTTATGTCATAGTCTCTTTCTTTTCATTGGTTGCTTCCTTATTTTTATACAATCTTACTTCATTACATTGCGTACTTACTCTTCTCCACCTTCTAACATTTGACTTGTTTTAGTTCTCTTTTTCCAATACATACATTAAAGATAAACATTTTCAGAGGCAGTATCTTCAGTGTTTAGTTCTACATAATTTTTTTCCCTAGTTTTCTCTAATCAGTAATTCACACCTGTCATCTCTGAGGTGGAGTTTGGGAGAGGAAGTCAACAGCCTGTGCTGGTTTGGCTCTTACCAGAAACTGGAAGGTTCCCCAGAGTGGCCCAGAGGTGTCTGTGGGTGTCCAGCTGTCTCCTAGACTAGCGCACAGTAAAGACCAGGGCTGCATGGTGATTGCTCTGTCCCTAGGACCTAAACCAGTGCTCAGTACTTTTTCATTTTGATAAAATTATATGTTTGCCAAAGTTTGCCTTTAAAGAGTATATAACAGGTTCTGAAACAGAGATTCTAAGTTTCTGAACTCAGGGTACAATCTGTGTCCATTTGGTTTTAGTTAAACTCTTCTGACATTCAGCATCTCGGCAAACGGAAATAGTGCATTTTGTTTAATTCTTTCTCCTGCCTTACCCAACGTGTGAGAAAAGCCCATTTGATCAAAGAACAAGCTAGATTTGGGCTTCAGATATCATGTGTATATTGAGGAATGTCTAAGCCATTTGACTCATATGAAATGCTATTTGAAAAGCATTTTTTAAATACTGAGAGAACATGACCTAAAAAAATTGACACTTCTTGGTATATGAGTTTAACACAGTGAAGTTCACTAGGAAATGGGTTTTGGAAACATGTTGTTTGGTTTATACACTAGTAAAAGAATTAATCTAGGAGTTTCTCTCACATTTCAGATGCCTAAGATTCTATGATTCCATGATTTGGACCTTTAGCATCCTTTACTGAGAGATTCTAGTATGATGTATTACATTTAAAGAAAGGAGACTCAAATTACTAATGTCCAGTGCTATTTTGAAAGCCAAATGAGAGTAGCTTCTGGTATATCACACAGTTGTAGCACACAGTAGTCATTCTGCAAGAGCTTGTCAGGAGGATTCAATAGTGCTACCTAGTGTTTTATGCTTATTTCATTCTAAGGGAAAAACAAATCTTTTTAGGTAAAACAAACTAAAAGCAGTCTAAAATGTTCAGACCAATTTCAAATAGACATGTATCACTATTTGTGTCCTAGAAAATAGATTAAAAAATCAAACAGTATTATTTTAATTTTTTTTATTGTATGATAAATAGACTTAAATGAACTTTGGTATCTAAAATAATCATTTAGAGTGGCGCCTGTGGCTCAAAGCGGTAGGGTGCCAGCCCTTTATGCCAGAGGTGGTGGGTTCGAACCCAGCCCCGGCCAAAAACTCCAAAAAAGTAAATAAATAAAATAAAATAATCATTTAAAAATACAGGATTTCACTCCTAAATCTTTCTCCCTGCAAAACTATAGATTTCTGTGCTATTAATCCTAAATAAGAAAATAATCTTAATCCATATAAAATTTAAAACTAAACATTCAAATAAGGAGTTTTTTCAATCTAAACATGTTGCCAGTGGTCAGAATATGTTTTTAATGTTAGAAGCCATCCCTATAATTTATCAGAGATGAAATACTAAGACATAGATAATAAGCAAGGAAGCATAACATTAAAGGCCATAGTAAGTGGTCCATGAAGGAATCAGACAGGGTGAGTAAAAGGAAATGCTGGAGTGGCACTGCCCCAAGGTGGGTGACAAGGGAGGCCCCTCTCAGGCAGTGATGCTGCAGCTGGGACCTGGCATGTGCAGCCAGCACAGGGGAGAACAGGAGACAGGTAGCACATCGGGCAGGAAAATGGTGGGCCAGAGGCCTGCCAGGTTGGCAGTGGGTCTAGATCCCCCTGTGAGAGGCTGGGGCCAGGAGACCTGATACTTTACTCACAGAAGCAGTATCACAAGTAGTTTTCCAGCTGAGAAAAGGCTGCCCAGAGGGGCCTGGTTTATCTTTTTCTTTTTTTTTTTGCATTTTTTGGCCAGGGCCAGGTTTGAACCCGCCACCTCCAGTATATGGGGGCTGGAGCCCTACTCCTTTGAGCCACAGGCGCCCCCCCTAAGCCTGGTTTATCTTTGTGGGAACTGAAATCCCACTACATGATACTTCCCATCAGCTCAGGTTTGTTATAGTCAGTGGGCTCTGATAGTGTAGACTTTCAAATGATTTCTTTGTGAGCTATTTTTGAGCTTGGAAGGTATTTATGGATGTGTGTGTTTCCTTCAGCATTTCTGGACTGAAAGTGGTAGGGGAGTCCTTGTCTCCAGCCTTCCACCTACAGCTGGAAGAGAGTACCGGCTCTCGAGAACAAGATGTGAAACTGCTTCAGGAAATTGTGGATGAGGTAAGTGTCTGGTTACTCAAGTGCCACCACCTCAAGCAATTTTTCATGTCATTTTTAAGAATGGTCTCTTTGGGCTCGGCGCCTGTGGCTCAAGCGGCTAAGGCGCCAGCCACATGCACCTAAGGTGGCAGGTTTGAATCCCCAGCCCGGGCCCGCCAAACAACAATGATGGCTGCAACCAAAAAATGGCCAGGCGTTGTGGC
>NW_003852483.1:531886-544772 GCF_000181295.1 Otolemur garnettii
AAAAAAAAAAAAAAAAAAAAAGGTCTCTTTGCCCTGAGAGATGATATAAAGGAAATTCTTGGTCACCGGTCATGACATGGAATTATCCTGATACTCTGGGTCCTTTCTAGCATTTGGCCACATTGATGGGCCACAATCCTCCCATGGGGTCAGTCTTTAGTTCCAAAGTTCTGTGCCACTTCATATTTAAATATATATATTAATGCTAGCCTTCTCCTCTAAATAATTACTTGTTCACTGTGTACAAAGCCAGGCTTTTGCACATGAAAAAATGCTCATTGTTCCTGATCAACAGAGAAATGCAAACCAAAATCATTTCAAGATATTTCCTAATCCCAGTGAGAGTGGCCTACATCACAAGGTCCTGAAGTGACAGATGCTGGAGTGGTTGTGGAGAGAAGGGAACAGTTACACACTGTTGGTGGGATTGTGAGTACAGCCTCTGCAGCAGGAAGTATAGAGATTCCTCAAAGAATTAAAAGTAGACATTCCATTTGATCCCACAGCCCCATTACTAGGTAGCTGCCCAAAAGAAAAAAAATCGACTGGGCACGGTGGCTCATACCTATAATCCTAGCACTCTGGGAGGCCAAGGCAGGTGGATTGCTTGAACTCATGAGTTTGACACCTGCCTGAGCAAAAGCGAGACCTTGTCTCTACTAAAAATAGAAAAACTGAAGCAAGAGGATTGCTTGAGCCCAAGAGTTGGAGGTTGCTGTGGCAGTTACCCAGGGGGACAGTTTGAAACTCTGTCTCCAAAAAAAAAAAAAAAAGAAGAAAGAAAAAGTCATTTTACCATAAGAATATTTGTACTTGAACATTTATACCAGCCCAGTCCACAATTGCAAAAGATATGGAAACAACCCAAGTGCCCTTCAACATATGAATGGATTAATAAACTTTGGTATATGTGGACCATAGAATACTATTCAACCATTATCAAATGATAGAGATTTTTTTATTTTTTGTAACAACCTGGATAAATTTGGAGAACATAAGCAAAATATCACAAGAATGGAAGGAAAAAACTGCACATACTCTGTATTTGATTAGAACTAGTTGATTGGCTCGGCACCTGTGGCTCAAGTGGCTAAGGCACCAGCCACATACACCTAAGGTGGCAGGTTCAAATCCATCCCGGACCCGCCAAACAACAATGATGGCTCCAACCAAAAAATAGCCGGGCGTTGTGGTGGGCGCCTGTGGTCCCAGCTACTTGTGAGGCTGAGGCAAGAGACTTGCTTGAGCCCAGGAGTTGGAGGTTGCTGTGAGCTATGGTGCCACAGCACTCTACTTAGGGGGATAGCTTGAGGCTCTGTCTCAAAAAAAAAAGAACTAGTAGATTAACAACATGTTCACATGAGAGAAAAACTCAGGCAAATTCAAGTAGGGTGGGGAAGGTCGGGTAAATTCCCACCCAATAGATACATTATTATATGGGTATATTGCATACTTTCTAGGTGAAGGACACATCTGCAATCTGGACTTTAACCTTACAAAAGCAGGCTGTGTAACCAAATAATATGTGCCCCATATTAATCTGAAATTAAAAAAATAATACTTTTTCTAATAAATAAAAATGTTGACATGATTAATGTATGGGAAAGGTGTGCAAAAATTTCAATATCAGACTCTTTAATTCCAATAGCACCTTGTGCAAGTGTAGCATGTGGAGATCATATTATTGCTACTATTTGAAGTGTAGTGATGTTTCTCTGATGTGGTCCTGCTGGTGCTATTCTTTAGTGAGAAGAATAGTCCCCAAAACATGGAAGCTTTAGTTGACGATATTATAGCAGAAATTTCCCCAAGCATCACTAAAGATTCAGACGTAAACCTACTAGATCAGTGGTTCTCAACCTTCCTAATGCTGTAGCCCTTTAATACAGTTCTTGTGAGTCGTGACCCATATGTTGAGAACCACTGTACTAGATGGTTATTAAACCCTAGGACAGCTCAGTTCAAACAGCATCTCCTAAACCCATAGTAATGAACCTGGCCCAAGTCAAAATGAAAGAGAAAATCCTGTGAGCAGCCAGGCATAGGCAATAGCTGACCTACAAGGGCAAACCCATCAGCTAACAGCTGACTTCTCAGTGGAAACTACAAGCCAGAAAAGAGTGGTCTTTATCTTCAAACTTAAAATCTTTTCTCCACAAGTGGAGAAAAACCCCAGGTCTGAGCACATGCTGCCTTTTATAAGCTGCTTAGTTGGTCTCATCTTTCCCCTGGCAGGATTGGTTGTTGTATCCTGCCTTTGGATACAACCTGTAATTGACAGGTTGGGATTATATAATAGATTATATCACAGGTTTAACTAGATGCTAATGAGCTCTAGGAACTTTTCACTATGGATGTTCCCACTAGGGAATAGTTTGAGCTGCAGTTTGGTTCCTAGCTATAATTTGGTCCCTACTCTCCACCCATAGCCACTTCCTTGCCACTGTTTGCCCTCCACCTTACCTAACACAAGATCTGCCCTGCAGGAAGCACTCAGACCTGTACTATATACAGAATAACACAGTGGACCCCTAACAAAATAAAGACTCTTGGAAACCAAAGGACAAAGCCTAGCCACTGTAGTAGCCCATGAGATAAAACAGAGCCCCACCAACAATATGAACCAACTCCATCCTGCCTATCAATCCTCTCAGTAAATGTGAATGGCTTGAACTCCCCACTGAAGAGATACAGGCTGGTTGGCTGGATAAAGAAGCACAAGCCAACTATATGCTGTCTTTAGGAAACACATCTAGCCCCCCCCCACCCCCCAAAGGACAAATCCAGACTCAGGGTCACAGGCTGGAAAACAATATTTCATGGAAATGGCAACCAAAGAAAGCAGGAACAGGAATCTTTACTATTGCAATGATAATTCACTTTAAAGCAACAAAAGTAAGGAAGATGATAGACACTACATATTGGTCAAGGGAACAATCCAACAAGAAGACATTTCTATTCTAAATATTTACCTACCTTAAACACTCCCAGATTTATAAAGCAACCCAAACTGAACAATAATGATAAACAACACCACCATAAAGCTAGAGACCCTAACACCCCACTGAAAGAACTGGAAAGATCCTCTTAACAGAAACTAAGTAGAATAACAATGAACATAAATATGGCTAGAATAAGTGGGCTTAACAGACATATGCAGAACCTCGCACCCCAATAGTACTGAGGATACATTCTTCTCATGGATTGTTCTTCAAGCTCAGGCACATCCTAGGTCAAAAATCAAACCTCAAAATATTTTAAAATATCGAAATTATACCTTATTTCTTTATAGACCTCCAAAGTTGTTTTATCCTTTGCCACTTTGTATTTAAAGATACATGCTTAGTTTCTCCTCTGAATAGTTAGCCATATAGAAAACTCACTTGCTCACCTTTTACAAAGTCAGGCTGTCATAGTTGTTGGAGTCATTGTGTGTCACACACATTCCCAGACAGCTGACCAATTTGGAATGAGGCCCCAACATAGCAGCATGGCTCAGGGACAGTCTATTAACTGTCATCTTGAAGTCAGAATGCTTTCATAGGCAGGAAGGAAGGCAATGTTCATTATATGCCTACTTGAAAAGACTTGTTTTAAGTTTTTTTACCTTCCAAAAGTCTTTTTGCTACTAATCAGTACTTAGACATTAACTAAGAAGCACATTCTGAGGAAAGCCCTTGGCCCTTTTGTCCTTTTAGTAGCACTGCCTCTCCTGTGCACCCCCCATCCCATAGTGCTCTGGATACCCCTTCTCCCTTTTCAAAGAAACATACAGGAGATTTGCACACTATGAGTGTGTGTGCCCTGTGACAACATTGCCTTTAGTCGAATCTGACATACACTTCATATGTATTTGAGAATGAAAATGGGCATCTTCTGCTTCCTCGTCCTCTTGGGGTCATGATGACAGCTGTTCCTGTTGTGTGCCTTGGCCAGGCGTGAGCCTCATCCATCTGGATGCCCTCTCAGGCATGCTTTCTCAGTGCATGGCTATGAAGTGCACCGACCAGGTGGGAAAGTCACCACTGGCTTTGTAGCCTCTTACATCCTATAGTGTTTGAGCCACAAAATCTGGAGTAATGGTGGATTCATGGGAAACTGCATACAGTATGTGGCCTTCTGGAGTCAGTTGTGTTAAACAAAAGTGAAAACAAACCCGGAATCTGAGATGATGAGTGGTGGGGCTAGAGCAACTGGCCTTGCTAAGTGAGGAAGTGTTATGTCCCCTGGGGCACAGCTCTGCAGACATGAAGAGAGATGAACCCACCTTAAAGGGAAAAAGTATCCCACTGCCTGCTTTACTGCTTTGGTATTTTTATTGTAATTTTGCTTAAACATAGACTGCCACAAAAGTAAGTGCAACATGTTTGCGATTAGCATTCTTGTACAAATAAATGTAAAACCAAAACAGATTTTATAAATTAAATACAAACTAAATGAACAAGCCAGTAAAATTCAGATTTATTACACTGCCTTCGTGTGATAGGTGACTTTGTTTTTCTCAATGAAAAAAAGAGAGCCATAGCAGTGCAGGCCATGTGGGCTGCCTGTGTGTGTGCAGGACCCCAAATCATGATTCCTTGTCCTCCCTCAGAGTTTCCCCTGGAGCTGCCTCAGGACAGCTGTCTACGTGGGCTTTGTGTTTGGGACATTTGCCGTCTCTCCATGCCAGTATACCAGTTCTGTATGAAATCCACCTCTGTTCTTTTTTATTAGATGCAACAGTTAGTCTTACTACTGCTTTGTTCCAGATGGGTACGCAGAGGAAAATGTGAATGAAATGACTCAATATGAACATTGAGAAAGAGAAAGTCAAAGTCTGGACAACTCACAAATCCCAAAAGTGTATCTGTGGGTTCAGTGTGATACTGGGTATCTTAAGGAAGTTATCTTGGAGCTGAATGAGAACAGTCTGGGGTAGTGAGGAACAGTATACACTATGTGGAAGAAAAAAGAAAGATCTTAGAATTTCTTTGCATAATCACAGCTTTAAATCTTCAAAATCCTTTGCCCCACTCTCCTCTTTTTTTTTTCAGTGTTCAAAGGAGAGAGGAATCATGGTGCTGTAACTCTTGTTTAAGCTTTGTTTAAGCTTTGTAGAATTAGAGGTTTTGCCAAGTTTATGTTGAGTTACTCGACAGGACACTACTTTTTACAAACGGAGCTGTTGTTTATAATGTCTCTTAACCAGCTCGGCTAGAAACAGCCAGGCCAGATGTTCTCAGGAGTTCATGTCCAGCGTCTAGAGCCAGCAAGAGGCTATCATCATCGCTGGTATCGCTTCCTTCTTTTCCTTGCAGCTTATAGATGCTTTACTGCCAGGCATGTGGAGTACTTTCCTCTGTCTACCCCTTCCTCCGTTTTATTTTTTAAAAAATATAATCTACATACCATAAAACTCACCCTTTGGGGGTATACAGTGAAGTGGTTTTTAGTACATTCACAAAGTTGTGCAGCCATTGCTATCTAATTCCAAAACATTTTTATCACCCTAAAAAAGAAATCTTCCCAGGCAGCGCCTGTGGCTCAAAGGAGTAGGGTACTGGCCCCATAGGAGGTGGCGGATTCAAACCCAGCCCAGCCAAAAACTGAAAAAAAAAAAAAAAAAAAACTTTCGTATCTTTTAACTTTGCTGTTTTTTATCCTTTGTTTATTTTAGTAGAGAACGTTTTGATTTAAAAATAAAAATGTTGACATGGTTCATGTATGGGAAAGCGATGCCCAAATTTAACACTAGCCTCTTTAATCCTGATAGCGTCTTGCCCAGGTGTAGCATGTGGCGGTCATATTACTGTTGCTATTTGAAGTGTAGCAGCGTTTCTCCGACGTGGTCCTGCTGGCGCTGCTCTTTGGTGAGGCTCTTGGTGCCCACAGAACTTTGTTCATACTACTTCCCTATGTTCCAGCTCTGCTTTGCCTAAAATGATAGCTGCTGGTTACCTGTGACTGTTTAACTTTAAAGTAGGTAGGACTAAATTAGAAATTTGAGCTCTCAGTAGCATCAGCCACCTCTCTTAAGTGCTTGGCAGTCACATGAGACTCTTGGTGACAGTACTGGACACCGCAGAACAAATGTATTCATCACTGCAGGATGTTCTATGGACGTGGCTTCTTGAGCTTATGCTGTGGGTATTGTAAGGTTGTCTCCAGCACTGTGGTCACCAACTGCCAAGCCACGACACGATTCCTGCCCATGGCCTGTCAGGAGCTGCGCTGCACAGCAGGGGTGAATGGTGGGCAAGTAGGCAAAGCTTCGTTTGTATTGATAGCTGCTCCCTGTTGCTTACATCACTGTCTCAGCTCTGCCTGCTGTCATATCAGCAGCTGTATTGGATTCTCATAGGAACATGAACCCTACTATAAAGTGTGTGGGAGGATCTAGGTTACGCATAAGCCTGACGATCTGAGGTGGAGCTGAGGCAGTGATGCTAGCCACACTAAGGAGTGGCTACAAATACAGATTAGCATTAGCAGAGAGGTTTGACTGCACAGAGACCACAATAAAGCAGTTGCTTGCATTTACAGCTACAAATACCAAATCTATCAGTGAGTGGCAAGTGACGAGCTGTATCTGGTGGCAAGCTTTATAGCAACAACACACTTTTGTCACTGGGTGTCACTGTCTCTCAACACCCCCAGATGGGACTATCTAGTTGCAGGGAAACAAGCTCAGAGCTCCCCCCGATTCTGTGTATTGTGAATTGTATAATTATTTCATTATGTATTACAGTGTAATAAAATAATACTAGAAAGAAAGTACACAATAAATGTAATGTACTTGAATTATCCTGAAACCATCCATCAGTACCCTTCCACCCCCCAATCCATGGAAAAATTATCTTCTATGGAATTAGTTCCTGGTGCCAAAAAGTTTGGGGACTGCTGCTCTTGTAGTTATAACTGGGAAAGGGAGTAAAAACTGCTGCTGAGGGATCTCGGTGAACCCTCCCATGTGAATTGCCACTGTGTCTGAAGACTAGGCTGCACGTATCTTCCTTTCTCTCTTCACACAGTGCATGAACAGAAGTATTGCGTTGACTCAGGCACGCTACTTGGAGAAAGAAGAGAAGAACCTCCCCCCTCCCAGGTCAGTTGACATTAAAATATGATCTTATTTTTTTTCTACTTTAAACTCTGAAATACATTATGTTTTGAAAAATTCTGAAAGACTATCACAGAATCAGGCAAAATATCTATCATTACAGTATAGCTTATTATCTGCTTTGTCTTTAAACTAGATATTTTAAAAATTTAACTGAAAAGCCCTTCAGGACTCATTTAGGGACCCATTTAACTCAAAGAAATGTCTGGGAGCCTTGGAATGAACCAGGGCAAGCTGAAGTTCCCACCACTGATCCCTCCCATGTCTCAAAGGTGGCACACACCGGGCCAGCAGCCTCTACCATGAGGGCTGTACTTCATGGAGGGACAGCAGTCTGGGTCATGGTGGTCATGCTGCCTTTTCTGGTGTTTTATCCAGTGGACACTCAGGAAACAGAGCAAAGGTGGGGAAAATCTGTAGAGTCCACAAGACACACCAAAGGTTAAAGACATTAAAGGAGACTGGATTCTGCAGTCAGAGCACTCACAGTATAGTTGAGGGGGATGAACATCTAAATATGGCACTGGGTTAGGGGGTCACAGGAGGAGTGTGGTCAGCTCTGCTCTGGGATGGTGCTGAGGTGTCTGAGAGCCGGTGACACCTAACCGAAGCCTGGAGAAACAATGTGTGTCACATACAGGGTGCATTGGGGCCTTCCAGGTCCATCTAGGAGCCAAAAGCACATGCATCAGAGGGGCCAGGCACTAGGTCAGAGAGGCCACGAGATGAAGAGTGGGCACCAGATCTAGATTTGGAAGGTCAGTCTGGCTGCGGCTCAAGGCACCTTAGAGATCTTGCCCATCAGTTTTCATTGTACCCATCCAACTGTGTAATCCTGTGTTTACTTGCTAGTAAGATACAGATAAACCAGGATAGGAGCCATGCTTGCTTTGGGTCCTCAGAACTCTGTGCCCAGCACAGAACAGCTCAGTAAATGTGGCAAAGCATGAAGCAAATGTTCACAAAAGGAAGAGAGTGGGACAGAGGTGGTATTGTCCTATGACGCTAATATTTCTTCAGTTTCCCAAAATCTTGAAAATTTCTGCCATGCACAGAATATTAAAGAACTTCCTTCCACATTACTTATTGAGTTATAAATACCAATAGCCAGACACTTACTGATTTGAAAAAGGTGAGTTCCTGCTCTGTGTTGGCACCAAACGAAGCAGTAGGTGATGGACAGGATACTGTTTCCCAGTCTAGGTAGCAGGGCCCATAACAGTCTGCTCTGAGTGTGTGCACGCTATTGGTACAGGCCAGGGCCTGCAGGCCACAAAGTCCCTGGCACATATGCTCACCTACCACAGCACTGAGAAGTTGGCTATAGATAGCAGGTACACAAATGGACAGGCTGCCTTGAGTAGAACTTTATTTACAAAAGCTAGTGGTGCTGGATTTGGCTCATGGGCCATAGATGGCTGACCTCGGTATAAATTCTCCCTTGATAAATTTTTGTGTCCTTTACTGTTTCTCAGCATTAGGGTTGTGGTCACAGTGGAACAAACAGAAGAAGAACTGGGGAGAGCTGCGTCCACCATCAAGGAGGTGGCCCAGGCTGTCCTGCTGTAGGGTGAAGCCCAGGACTGTGGCCTCCTGCCACACAACATGCAGACAGGACTTGAGACCTCCTGGTGGCCAGAGAGTGGCCCGAGAGCAAGAGCACATGGATGTTGGATAGGATTATTAGCAAACTGTGGTTATAGACCAAGTGTGTGACCATGAGACGGATGCTTATTATTTTTAAAAAGGAAACACACCTAAAAGCCCAGGAACTGATTTTTTAAAGGGGAAAACTAACGACAGTATAACTGGTATTTAAATTGTGCTATTAGTACTATTTAAATGTTTTATTATACTAATATTTTATATTCTTTATTGTTGTCATTTAAAACTGGAGTTTCAGTTTCTCTTCTCTCACTTTTAATAGAACGATTCTGTGAACACTTCTCAACCCCTTAATATTTCATAGAAAAGTGACTTAGCAGCAGAAAGCTAAGAGGAACACGTCACCATGTATGCTATGAAATCTATTACTGAAGATCTCATACAACCATATCTTTTCCAGTCATCAACACATGAAGCTAAATGGGGCTAAAAGGAACACTTTTTGTGTGATTACGGTAAACTTCATTATAATATATCTGAATCTTCAGATTTTTATATACACTAAATATTGATGTTATACCATTTCTAACCTGAGCATCCCTAACTAGGCATATTCGTTATACTTCCTAAGTGAGCAATAATTTAATCAAATACTATTTTATTTTAATATAATTGACCTTTAGATTTATTATGTGTGGACTTTTAGTCTGTTTTAGGAAGGGAATTGGTTATTATGTTGATTCCAAAATATAATCATATCCTTCATATTTTAGAATATCTCAAATATATTCCTTTTTTGTATAGTGGGTTTCCCTAGTTATGTATAACTTCAGGCTTTCTCTACGTTAAGAAAAATGAGAATTACTTTTCTTTTTAGGTTACGAATTCCAAATATTTAAAAAATATGAGAAAGCACTAAAAAAATTAAGCTATATTTTATCTGTTTTCTCTTTAGCAAAGCAAATTAAGTGGTAAAAAGGTTTGTGATATGTGCCACAAGATGACACCAATATTCCTTCTTATTAAAGGTAAAGGAATACAATTATTTTAAAAGTGTCATTTTTATAATCTGTGTTCATATTAACAAATGGTCTTCAACATGTTTTTAAATAACATATTTTTTTAATGTTCAGTTTCTATTTTGCTTGAGGTATTTCATATATATGTGCCTTTTGATTGCTGCTGCTTTAAAGGATACAGTACTCTTGGGGAATGGATCTGTTTTGTTTTTTAATGGAATAAACCTACATTCCTGATGATCAGTCTGTCTGCATATGCAATGTATTCAACAAAATAGTCTCTTATTTTTAACGTTTTTGCAAACCTAGGATAGTATTCTTTGTGTATGTGCCTTTGTTTGTTTGTTTTTTAGTTAAATAACAGCTAAATTCCTTAGTTTTTTTCCCCCTCATATTCACCAGGTGAATACACAAGAATATATTGTATCTGAAATTTCCTAGGTTCCTGCTGATTTAAGTGTTGGCCTCTTAAGACTACAAAAATATTAGTGCCCTGACCAGGTACAGTGACTCATGCTTATAATCCCAACAGTTTGGGAGGCTAAGGCAAGAGGATAACTTGAAGCCAGAAATTCAAGACCAGCCTTGGCAACATAACATGGCCCATCTCTACAAAAAGAATTTGTTTTTAATTGGCAAGACATGGTGGTACATGCCCATCTCAGCTACATGGGAGACTGAGGTGAGGGTCTCTGAAGCCCAGGAGTCCAAGGCTGCAGTGAGGTGTGATTGCACCACTGCACTCCATCTTAGGGAACAGTGAGACCATATCCAAAATATATATATATGTGTGTGTGTGTGTGTGTGTGTGTGTACATACGTGCTAGAATAATTTTTCTAAACAGATGAGAATAGTAACTCTTCAGTTCCTTTTATAATATTTTTTAAGTTAAAACAGCAACATCCAAATGTCTGATGAGGAAGAAAGCGTAGCAAGGCTTTCTTCAGTCCTAAAAACACCAACATTTTAAACAAGAAGAACCAAAAATAATGGAGTCCATGGTCCAGTAATATGTACTACAAAAGAAATCTGCTAAGAGCAGTAAAATTTGAGTCAAACTGAAGCAGAATGCTGAGAAAGGACAGTTGTCTCAAATCTGAGGCAGGTTACCAATTTCTCTTTTACAAAGAGAATGAAAGGACTCTGCAATGCCCGTCAGTGATCCTGTGTTTGAAAAGCCAGTCAGTTGGGGTGAGCAGCATGGAACCCATTTGGAGCCCATTTCCCCTCAGTGGGATTCCCTAAAGGGAAAAGGGAACCTTTTTATTATCTATGGTTAGATTCCAACTCAGGAAAAGTGGGGCTTTGAGGCAAGTTGAGACAGAAAACATACTAGTGTTTCATCAGATTCAGAACACCACTAATTTTGCCATGTGTACTACTAAAAGAATATAGTGGTACATGTATCAGGTGTAAGATGTATTTCAGTGTCAGAGAGATTGGTGAAGAAAGAACATCTTAAAATCCATGAAAATAAGCCAGTAATCATCTGATGTATGGGTCTGATGCCATCTTTTTTGATGTGTGGACATAAAGCCTTAGTCCCAGAAGATAAGTGATGTTCAAAGATAATGGCAGAGATCTGACCTGAATATCTTCATATATCGTCCTTGTAATGACATGAAACAAAATCATCCATAACCAACACCCATGATAGGGGCAGGCTATAGAGAATTCTTATACTTATTTCCCTACTGCCTGCCTGGTAAAAGGAGGATGGACTAGGACCCCAGGATGATGAAGCACAGATAAAATAAGTCATCTCACCAGCACCACACAAAGCAAACCAGAGTGGAACATTTTCCAGGGATTCAAGCAAAGAAGAAAATATGAATCAAGGATTTTACATTGCCCAAAGCAGACTTTCAAGTAATAGGTTATAGAAAAATAATTTAGAATTAGAATTTGATCCTTATTAGTGAGCCCTTCCTGAGGAATCTACTAGGGAGAAGTATCTAATCAAAAATGCAAAATAGGCGGCACCCGTAGCTCAGTGGGTAGGGCGCTGGCCACATATACCAAGGCTGGCGGGTTTGAACCCTGCCTAGGCCAGGTAAGATAACAATGGCAACCGCAATAGAAAAATAGCTGGGTGTTGTGGCGGGCACCTATAGTCCCAGCCACTTGGGAGGCTGAGGCAAGAGAATCACTTAAACCCAAGAGTTTGAGCTGGTTGTGGGCTGTATGCCATGGCACTCTGCCCAGAGCGACAGCTTGAGACTGTCTCAAAAACAAAACAAAAAGCAAAATTGTGTAAATAATAAATGGAACACAGTGCAAGGTTAAGACTGACAGAACACTAAATGATTTAAGGAAGGGGGGGATTGATAACATTATAAAATGTTTTGGTCATGAAGATAACTAGTGGAACAAAAACAAACTTCCCAAAATTCTTTTAAAAAAAACAAAACTAAAAACCAAGTTAGATCACATAGAGGAGAAAAATAAACAAGTATAACACAACACATACAGAAAATACAACAGAACGACATAACCTAAGAACAGGTGTAGGTAAATATACATGCACTTAATTCCACTCTAAGAAGAATTTTCAGATTGGTTCACAGGCAAAACATCCTGCTGTTCTAAGAGACACACCTAAAGTCAGAAAAGTGAAATAGAAAACAAAAGAAAGCTGAGATAATTCTGACATCAGACTGGTAGAATTCTGGTAGAGTTCTGGCCAGTAGACATTAAGTATGTAACGCTAAAGGACACAATTCAGAATGATGTAATAAATACTTCTGCACTAAATATCACAACCCATATTCACAAAGCATACAATAGGAGATTCAAGGGAAAATAGTACCACACTTTGAGATTGGGTTTTCAGTCCCAGAAAAGTCAAGGAGGCAAAAATTAAGCAGGGCTGTAGATGATCTAAACAATGTAAGACAGGTCATATGGCAGTTCATCAAACTTTTAGAGTATCTATGTGCAATGTACATTACATAATATATATCCACATATTACATATATACACATAGGTATGTTTAATGTATTATGTATAGCATAGATGGACTATATTTTATCAATATACACCCAGATACTAAAGAATATAACCTATTAAGAAACATGGAATTCGGCTCGGCCGCTGTGGCTCAAGCGGCTAAGGCGCCAGCCACATACACCTAAGGTGGCGGGTTCGAGTCCCCAGCC
>NW_003852483.1:544950-563982 GCF_000181295.1 Otolemur garnettii
AAAAAAAAAAAAAAAAACAAAAAAACAAAAAAACATGGAATTCCACAGATACTGGTCATGCATTAGAAAGCATGAGTTTCATAAATTACAATATTTTCAAAGAAATGAAAACATGACCTATACTTAGGCAAAAATTGCAGCTGAAAGAAGCCATCTTCATTGTCACCAGATGTTAAATTTAGCAGATGGAGATTTTTAAGGCAGCTATTACAAATATGATTCAAAAAGTGTAGTAAACTATGTTAATGAAGTATGACAACAATGACCCAATGAATAATCTCAAAGACAAACTTAAAAAGAATCAAATGGAAATTCTGGAGTTGAAAAGCAAAATGAAAAAACCCTTACTAATAGAGGCACAACAGAAGATAAGTGAACTTGAAGATAATAGTAAATAACCAATCTGAAGAAGAGAGACAATACTGAAGAAAAATAATGCATCAGAGACCTTTGGAGCAATATCAAACAGACCAACATACTTGCAATGCAAGAGAGACAAGAAAGAGAAAGGCCCATAAAATATTTTTGAAGAAATAATGCCCAAAGTTTCTCAAATTTGATCTTTTAAAGATTAATCTACACATTAAAAAAATTCAGCAAACACAAAGGAAGCACAAATAGTGTCTCACCTCAACACATCCTAGTCAAAATGTTAAAAGAGAAAATCTTAGCCAGCTCATACCTGTAATCCTAGCATTTGGTGAGGCTGAGGTGGGTGGATTGCTTGAGCTCAGACGTTCAAGCCCAGCCTGAGCAAGAGTGAGACCTCATCTCTACTAAAAACAGAAAAACTGAAAATTCAATTCAAGATAGGAGGAGGGGACTGCTGTATTCCCACTTAATGGGGCACAATGGCAAACCTATATGGCACATCTCTTGGGTGTGGGACACAACTACAAAGGGACTCTACCTAACAAATGCAAATATTGTAACCTAGTTATACTCTAACATTAACCTGAAATTTAAATAAATAAAATAGAAAAACTAGCCGGGTGTTGTAGTGAGTGCTTGTAGTTCCAGCTACTTTGGAGGCTGAGGAGCACGTGAGCCCAAGAGTTTGAGGTTGCTGTGAGCTAGGCTGACTCCTTGGCCCTCTACCCTCTGTGACAGTGTAAGATACTGTCTTAAAAAGAAAAAAATCTTGAAAGCAGCAAGAGAAAATTCACTCAAGTATAAGTGAGTTCAGGTGATCTACTTGCCTTGACTTCGAAGAGTGCTAGGATTACAGACATGAGCCACTGTGCTGGGTTGTAATTACTTTTTGAAAAATTAACGTGATTAATGACTGATTTTTCATCAGAAATAATAATAGAGGCCGTAATGCAGTGGACAGACATATTTGAAGTGCTGAAAGGAAAACACTGTCAACTAAGAAGGCTATGTATCTCGGGCTGCGCCAGTGGCTCCAAGGAGTAGGGTGCTGGCCCCATATGCCGGAAGTGGCAGGTTCAAACCCAGCCCCAGCCAAAAACTGCAAAAAAAAAATGCTATGTATCTGGCAAAATAATCCTTTAAAAACAAAAATGAAGGAGTCTTCCTACTTGGATTCTCCCCGTCCCGCCATGCTGCCAGGGATTCTGATCTCTCTCTTCTCTTCGCCCTCTTCTGCTTATCCTGTTTATCAATCTTCCAGTCAATAAACTCCAACCTGTCACTTTAGAAAATTAGTTAATTAATTAAAGACATTTCTGGAAAAAACAGAATTCATTTCAAGCAGATATTCCTTATGAGAAATACTAGCCAGATACAGTGGCTGGTGTGCGCTTGTAGTCCCAGCTACTCAGGAGGCTGAGGCAGGAGGATCCCTTCAGTCCAGGCTAGATGACATAGGAGACCTGTCTTGGGTGGGTGGGGGGGGGGGGGGGTGAGGAAGAAAAGAAGAAAAAGAACTACTAAAGGAAGTTCATCAGGCTGAAAGAAGTAGCACCAGACAGTAAATCAAATCTGTAAAAAGAAATGAAGGCCTCTAGAAATAAATACTTAAGTAAAATTTTTTTAAACTGTATTTCTCATTTCTTACCCTTCCTCTTAAAAGATATAAGAGCATATAGAGCAGTAATTATAATACTGCTCTTTTGGAGTTTATAACATGTATGGCTATAACATTTATGTCAATAATAGCTCAAAGGAGTGGAGAATAAAAAGAGAAAAAGTTTTATATTTTACCAGAAGTTACTATTACTCTGAAATAGATTATGATGAGTTAAAATGCAAATTCTAATCTCTAGAACAAATAAGAAAGTATAATAAAAAAAATTAACAGAACTAAAATAAAGCAGTAAAGAAGGACAGGACGAAAAGATATGAAACCAAGAGAAAGCAAATAGCAAAACCCAACCATATCAAAAATCCCATTAAAATATAAATGCATTGAACACTAGTCAAATGGATGAGGTTGACGGACAGAATTTAAAAAAAAAGACCAAACTGTGATGCCTACAAGAGACATACTTTAGATTCAAAGACACAAATAGGTAGAAAAAAAAAGGATAATGCCATGCAAACAGTAAAAGATGACTGGAGTGGCCTGTCTTAATAATAGAAAAACAATGTACCCTTAACATAAGAAATATTACTACAGGGAGATGTCTGTGGCTCAGTGGGTAGGGTGCCAGCCCCATATGCCAAGAGTGGCGGGTTTGAACCCAGCCCCGGCCAAACTGCAACAAAACAATAGCCGGGCATTGTGGCAGGTGCCTGTAGTCCCAGCTACTCAGGAGGCTGAGACAAGAGAATCACCTAAGCCTAGGAGTTGGAGGTTGCCGTAAGCTATGATGCTACAGCACTCTCCTGAGGGCAATAAAGTGAGGCTCTGTCTCTAAAAAAAGAAAAGAAAAGAAATATTACTACAGATAAATTTAAATGTATATGTGCCTTAAAACAGAGTCCTAAAACAGATGAAGCAAAACTGGCATAATTGAGAGGAGAAATAAATAACAGTTAAAGATGTGAATACTCTAAATGTTGATAGAACATACAGAAAGAAAATTAGTAAGGATCTGTACCTGGGGACCTGAACAGCACTATCAACCAACTTAAACAATCTTAACAGCTCCAGAGCACTGTAGCCAGAGAGTACCCAGAATGCATAGCTTCTCAAGTGCACATTAAACATTCTCCAGGACAAACCACATGCTGGGCCATGAAACAAGGCTCAATAAATTTTAAAAGACTAAAATCATAAAAAGTATGTTCTCTGGCCACAACATGATTAAATTAGAGATCCACACTAGAAAGGAAACCGGAAAACTCCCAAATATCTGGTAATTAACCAGCACACTCCTAAATAACCCATGGATCCAAGAAGTATATAAAGGAAGTTTTAAAAATATGTACTGAATAAAAAAACTGTGTGTACTGAATGAATTTCATACAACATCAAAAACATTTAGATCTCATTGGTTTAATATAAAAGAGAGACATGGAAATTATATGATGAGAGATTTCAGAACTTCAGTGGAATGGGCAGTTTGATGTTGCTGCCATTTCAATAGTGATTTATTTCAGTCTGCACACTAACCAAGAATGTCGGCCTCTCTAAATAAGAAATAATCCTTGTGAGGGGTACAAGTGAATCTTTCTAAGAGTAGAATGTGAACGTTTTAAAACAATAACAGAAAATGACATGAAGGCTCTGTTGACCAGTTTGATGGAAGTATTTCGGACTGCATGTGAAAACCCCACACTGTACCCCAGAAGTGCATTAATGTACATAGTTACCATTCAATTAACAAAAAAAAGAAAGAAAGAAAGAATCCTTGTTGTGTACAACTACTTTGATTTCTCCATATCCTGGGAGAAGAACTGTACCTCCAACTCACAATAACTAGGGGAATCGCTCTACCCTTTAGACCCCAATCCAACAGTGAAGACTATTCTTTGTGTTCCTTTCCCTGGAGATTTTTCTGGAAGCATAATCCCTCCTTTGGTTACAGTTCCACTATACTCCTTTCAACCAATAATAAGAGGGCAGAAGGAACATTTTAAATGCTTGTCCTTCCCTGACCTTTGTCACAGCTCCTACTCTGCTTTCCAGCTGCTGCCGCAAGCCAACAAATCAAAATTTATGTGAGTCAGCTAAAGCAGTGGCTAAGAGGAAATTGATACAGCGTTTAAATTTGTATTTGGATCAGAAAAGACAATAGGTTCCCAATCAATAAGCTTCCACCTTAAGAAACCAGAAACTGGGCTCGGCACCTGTGGCTCAAGCGGCTAAGGTGCCAGCCACATACACCTAAGGTGGCGGGTTCGAATCCCCAGCCTGGGCCTGCCAAACAACAATTATGGCTGCAACCAAAAAAAAAATGGCCAGGCATTGTGGCAGGCGCCTATAGTCCCAGCTACTTGGGAGGCAGAGGCAGGAGACTCGCTTGAGCCCAGGAGTTGGAGGTTGCTGTGAGCGTGATGCCATGGCACTCTACCCAGGGGGATAGCTTGAGGCTCCATCTCAAAAAAAAAAAAGAAACCAGAAACTGAGCAAGTGAAACTGTAAGCAGGCAGAAGGAAAGAGATTAGCTAGGAAGTCAGAAAAATAATAGAGAAAATAAAACCAAAAGCTTTTCTTTAAAAAGATCAACAAAAGTTGTCAATACTTAACAAAACTAGCCAAGAAAATAACAGAAGACAGATTACCAAATCAGGACCTAAAGAGGCAGCATCACTACAAATCTTACAGAAATTAGACAACCTAAGTGACATGAACATATTCCAAGAAAGACAAACATCATAAAAAGAAAATTCTCTAGACTAAATAAAAAATCTGAACAAGGGCGGCACCTGTGGTTCAAAGGAGTAGGGTGCCGGCCCCATATGCAGGAGGTGGTGGGTTCAAACCCAGCCCCAGCCAAAAACTGCAACAACAGCAACAAAACAGTCTGAACAAACCTGTAATAAGCAAAAAATTGAATTAGTAATTCAAAATCTCTCCACAAAAATTTCCAGATATAGGTGGCTTCACTAGTGAATTTTATGAAGTATTTCAAGAAAAACTAATAGGACTCATTAACAAATTTCTCTTAAAAAAAATAGATGATCTGTGAGAACATCTTCCAATTCATTCTATCAGGTTATTCTTGTCCTGATTTCAAAGCCAGACCATTTACAAGAAAAACACATATCAATTTCCCTCATGAACATGGACACAAATATTCTTAATTTCTATTCAAAATTGTGTTGTAGAAACTAGCCTCTAAAATAAGGCAAAAAAAAAAAAAATAGAAGCATCCAGATTGGGATGAAAGAAGTAAAAAATAATCTTTTTGCAGATGATACTACACTATGTGTAGAAAATCCTAAGGACCACACTAATAAACCAAGACTTAATGAATGTGCTTAGGAAAATGGGAAGATACAGGGTCAATATACGTAAATGAGTTTGTTTCTATATGTACTAGCAACAAAAATCTGATAATTAAATTTTTAATAATCCCATTTATATCAAAAAATAAAATAAAATGTATCAAAAATATATGACTTACATGCTGAAACTACACTGCTGCAAAAATTAAATACTGAAATAATTGGAGAGCCATTCCATGAACTGGGAGATACCCCAAATTGATTTATGGATTCAAAACAGTTCCTATCAAAATTATAACAGATTTTAATGCCGAAATTGATAAGTTGATCCTAAAATTTATATAAAAATTCGAAGGCCCTCCAGTAGCCAAAGCAATTTTTAAAAGGAACAAAGTTGGAGGATTTACATCACTCACTTTGAAAACTTATATAATACTCCGTTAACATGACAGAATGCTGCTTATACAAGGATACATCAATGGAACAGAACTGAGAGTCCAGAAATAAATCACCTCTTACATTTATGGTCAATTGATTGTCGACAAAGTGCCGAGACAATTCAATGGGGAAAAGATAATCTTTTCAATGAATGTTGCTGGGAGAATTGGATATGGGAGTAGGTTAAATAATGACTACCCAAGGAACCAAGTCCTAATCTGTGGGACTTCTAATCTTATCTGGAAAAAGGGGTCTGTGCGGATGTGATTAAAGATTTTGAGATGAGCTTACCCACATCATAGGGGATCTCACAGAGGAGAAGGGCATGTGAAGACAGAGGCAGAGTGGACTGAAGCAGCTACAGGGCAAGGATGCCAGGAGCCCCCAGAAGGGGAAAGAGGCCAGGAACCAATGCTCCCTTGAGCCTTCAGAGGAAGGGTAGCCTTTCTGACACTTCGATTTCATACTCTGGACTCCAGGATGGTGAGAAAATAAAGTTCTGTTGTTAATCCACTAGTTTGTGCTAATTTGTTATAGAAGCCAGGGGAAATTAATACAGAATCTACTTGCCACCAAAAATCCCTACTTCATACTATATATAAAAACTAACTCAAAATCGTAGGCCTCTTTGTAACAACTAAAACTGTAAAACTTCTTAGGAGAAAGATCTTTTAAATCTTGGGTTTGGCAAAAGGTTCTTCTATAGAACTCCAAAACCATAACCTACTGAAAAAATCTGATAAATTGGATTTCATTAAAATCTTAAACTTTGGTCTTCAAAAGACATTATGAAAGAAATGAATACAAACCACAGACTGGGAAAATATTTGCAATTATATATCTAATAAAGGATGTGTATGCAGATATATAAATAACACAACTCAATAATAAGAATCAAAAAACCCAATTTACAAATGAGTGGAAAGACTTGGCATTTCAACAAGAGAGCCACATAAATGGTAATAAGCACATGAAATTAATCCAACATCATCAGTCATCAGAAAGTACAAATTAAAACTACGAAGAGGCATCACTGCACACCCACTGGAATGACTATACTAAAAAAAAATAGATAATGCCAAGTATTGTCAAGATGTGAAAAAAGTGGAAACCTCATCTGTAACTGGTGAAAATGTGAAATGTATGATCAATCACTTTGGAAAACAATTTGGCAGTTTCTTTTAAAAGTGTTTGTGACCTCCTGAAATTCATAAATTGAACTCTTCCCCATCATGATAGCATAAAGAGGTGTGGTCTTTGGGGCTGACTAGGTCACAGGGTGGAGCCCTCAGGAATGAGATTAGTACCCTTATAAAAGAGGTCTGGGGGAGCTCACTGGCCCTTTCCACGACATTAGGACAGAGAGAGAAGGCACCATCTATGAGAAAACACGCTCTCATCAGATACCAAATCTGCTGGCATTTTGATCTCAGACTTCCCAACTTCAAGAACTAAAAGAAATAAATATCTCATTGTTTATATGCCCAGTTATTTTGTTACATCCACACAAATGGCCTAAGAAAATTTAGCTCAGCAGTTCCACCCACAAGACAAATAAAGGCATATGTTCATGCAAAAACTTGTACACAACTATTCATAGCAGTATTATTTGTAATGGCCCCAAATGGGGATCAATTGAAATGCCTACCAACTTGTGAATGAATAAACAAAATGTGATACATCCATATAATAGAATATAATTCAATAATAAAAATAAATGAATGGGACTGGGCACGGTGGCTCACACCTATAATCCTAGCACTCTGGGAGGTTGAGCTGGGTGGACTGCCTGAGCTCTTGGGTTTGAGACCAGCCTGAGCAAGAGTGAGACCTCATTTCTAAAAATAGCCAAGCATTGTGGTGGGCACCTGTAGTCCCAGCTACTTTGGAGGCTGAGGCAAGAGAATCCCTTGAGCCCAAGAGTTTGAGGTTGCTATGAGCTGTGATGCCACGATAGTCTACCAAGGGTAGCAAAGTGAGACTCTGTCTCAAAAAAAAAAAAAAAAAGAAAGAGAAAAGAAATGTACCACATAGTATATGATTCCATATATATTAAATGTCCAGAAAAAGCAAATTGAAAGAGGCAGAAAATAGATTAGTGGTTGTGGCTAGCGGTAAGAATGAGGTTGACAGAAAACCAGCACAGGATCTTTATAAGGTGACAGAGATATTTTAAAACTGGATGGTTGTGATTGTTGCACAGCCCCATGACTATATTAAAAACCACTGAATCTAGTACAAGTATGAACCTTAGACAATGAACGTAGGAACTAATGAACTGACTTTCAGTCATTATAGCAAATACTTTCTTATCTGAGCTCCCCAGATAAACACTTAGAAGTCTATGAGGTAGGGCAGTGCACCAGAACTGAGAACAAGGAGGCCAATTTTAACAGAAAACTCATAGAGATCAGAGTCTAGTCCATAGCCAGTTACTCAATAGACCCAAAGCCCATGAACAAGACCCTGCTCCTCACAGGACAAGTCCTTACCTGTGAAATAGGGGGTTGGGCTGGAGGACTATATTTTTCAGAACTGTCTTGAATGCTCCTTTTCACGAAAGTGTTTGTCCCAGATCAAAGCAGGAAGCTGGGCTTAGCCCCAGACAGCTCAGCATCTGGGAGACAGCTACTACCCGCACTTTTCTCTAGGAAAATGCCACGTCCCTTTTGTTCTTGCTCACTCCAACCAATGTTCTACTGTGAGGAAAGTGCAGGAGTCAGAAAGCTCCAAACATAAGGTTCTAACCTGGAACTCTCGGTCATTATCTTCAAAGTATTTCTGTCCCCTCAAAGCCACTTCCATCCCTTCCCCGATAAACAGCTTTGAAGTGATTTCTTTTCAGCTGCACCTAAGGACTCGTTAGTCCCCTTTGTTTTATTATGTTTGTTTGTTTTTGTTTTTCAATTTTATTTTATTTTATTTATTTTATTTTTTTGTCACCCTGGGTAGAGTTCCCAGGTGTCATAGCACATAGCAGCCTCACACTCTTAGACTTAAGCTATTCTCTTGCCTCAGCTCCCAAGTAGCTGGAACCACAGGCACCTAGCTATTTTTTTGTTGTAGTTGTCATTGTTGTTTGACAGGCCCCGGGCTGGATTTGAACCCACCAGCTCTGGTGTATGTGGTTGGCACCCTAGCCGCTGAGCTATAGGTGCTGAGCCCGAGCCCATTAGTCCCCTTTAACAGCCGAAGAGCGTGTGTATTTTTGCAGACCTGTGGCATCTAGGGAAGCTACCTAGTGCAGACTCAGCAGCACCTCCCACCATCTGTCTGAACCTGCACCATTGCTCAAGTGTTCTGTGCCTCAGTTTTTTCATCTGCTAAAAGAAAATAAGAGTGGCCAGGCGAGGTGGCTTAGTCCTATAATCCTAGCTCTCTGCCAGGCAGAGGCGGGAGAATTTGAGACCGGCCTGAGAAAAAGCACCACCCATCTCTATTAAAAATAGAAAAAACAACCAGGCATGGTGGTGATATCTGTAGTCCCAGCCACTGGACGTTGAGGCAGGAGAATCTCTTGAGCTCAAGAATCTGAGGTTGCTGTGAGTTGTGATGCCATCGCACTCTATTGGGGCAACAAAGTAAGACTCTGTCTCAGCAAATAAATAAAATAAATAATAGTGAAGCCCATGGGGGAATGAGGAGTAGAAGGCAAGGGAATACATACCACCTGACAGGGAGTAAGAACTAAATATATGTTTATTAATATTACTACTAATGGTGACAACATGAGTAAGACTGGTTGGTCAAAAGGGCTCCACACATCTCTCTCCTCTTACTCCATCCAGCAGGAATCCCCTCTAGTAGGGACCTGGAATTGAGTCCAGGATTCTTTCAGCAGCTGCATTACAGAAACCACTGTGAACACTGAAGACTCTCAGGAAAAAGGATGTTTCTATCCCATCGCAGTCATATGCAGGCTTAATGTGTGCCTGTGAGAAATCAGGAAATCCTGGAGGTGAATTCCACCCCTGCCCTCGCCTGGCACAGCATGGCTGTGGTCCCAGGAGCTGCAGTCCCTGAAGGGGAGAAGCCTGTCCTGAGATGGCAGGCCACCTGCAGTGAAGCAGGGATGGTGACTTTCCTGACTTTCCAGGACAATGAGATGCCATTTGCAGCTTAGCCCCTTCGCTGCTCTTGGGCTCAGAGAGAATAGAGGGAGTGCGCGGCGTCCTGCGGGTCTCCTGGGCCCTCCTGGGCGGATAGCCCCGACCGGGTCCTCTGAGCGGGTCCCTGTCCCAGAGCTGAAAAGTCGCTGCTTCCCAATTGATTCCACAGCCTCAAGATCTTTGGGGCTGTCACATTCGACCTTTCCAAAATCCCTGATTTCTTTTGTTCGTGGTGCCCAGCCCAGACCACCAGCAGCCCTGCCTGGAGCTGAGCACCACTCAGGGCTGTGACTTTGAGTTGTCCCCTGAGTGGCTCTCTTGGCTCAGGATGTGTGATCATCTGTCTGGCTTAACTTAGCCCTGCAAGGTCCTTATTTGTTGTCTCTAGAGACAAGAAGTCTTTTTTGTTGTTTACATTTTTGAAATTACACAAGTGATATCCATTCATATTACACATCCAAGCAGTTAGGAGGCATGAAGAATAAAATTTGAAAATACTATTTTTACTCAATTCCACCCCCCTCCTGGGAGGTAACTCTCTTAGCAGCTGTTAGCTGTCCTCCAAGAACAGTATTAAACAATTTACATACACACCTGTATTCAAATAGCTTTATAAAAAACATAAACAGAGCAACTTCCTGGTTCTGACTTAACATAGGAGTATTTCCACATCACTGCTTCATTCCTTTAGATTCCTGCAGAGTATCCTATGGTTCAAATGTAGTGCAATTTATCTAACCAATTTTGGGGGTATATAGTTAAGTTTCTTTTTCTCCCTATTACAAACAGGGCTGAAATGAACATCTTTCAGCATGTAACTTTATGGACATCTGCAAGAATTTTGGGATGTGGATTCTTAGGATTGGAATTGCTGAGTCAAAGGGTTTGCAAAGGCTTTGATAGATCCCAACAATTTTTTTTTTTTTTGGAGATAGAGTCTCACTTTGTTGCCCTTGGTACAGTGCTGTGGCATCACAGCTTACAGTAACCTTGGGCTTAAGCAATTTTCTTGCCTCAGCCTCCCATGTAGCTGGGACTATAGGCACCCGCCACAATGCCCGGCTATTTTTTGGTTGTAGTTGTCATTGTTGTTTGGCAGGCCCAGGCTGGATTCCGATTCTAACCGGCCAGCTCCAGTGTCTGTGGCTGGTGCCCTAGTGGCTGAGCAGCAGGTGCCGAGCCTATTTATCAAGTTTTATAATCAGCCTGGCTGTGTCTGCTGCACCCCGTCCCACCCCAAACACATACACACACAATTGATAGGTGTTGATTCTGTCAGTTACAAACTGCCTAGTGAGATCAAAGGGCTCCAACCAGCTGTGTGGATGGAAGCTTCTTTTAAACCTGCTATGCTGGAAAGTCCTCAAGAGGAACTATGCTTTATTCATCTTTTCCCTCCCCCCTTTTGTCACCTGTCCCTACAGATGCTTGGTAAACACTTATATAATGAGTTTGGATGTTTAAGACAAGGGCAGAGAGCTGGTGTAGACCCATTGCCTTTGCTCTTCCTTATAGCAGCAGTGTGACCTTGAGGAACTGGCTACCTCTGCGGTGACTGGATTTGTCATCAATAACTACAGGAGCAAAGCTCAGGAGGCAGCTTGGTAGCCAGGGGAGCAGAACACACCCCACCTCCACCACATGACAGATGGACCCCTGCTTGCTTAACATCTGACGAAATCTTTAAAGAGCTGCAGACCCCAGACCAGGCAGCCTTGCCTCCTGCTGCCCTGGTACCTCTGCCACTAGAAATGAGAATGAAGCAAGCAGCCATCCCAGTCTGAAAGTTTACGAGGTACCAGTGCTATTCTAGCACTTTTATGTATTAACTGAGTCAATCTTCCCGAAATCCTATGAGGGGGATGCTGTGGACATCTGCATTTTATGCTCCAGGACACTGAGGCACAGCTTGGTGAGGTAACTTGCCATGTTGGCATGGCCAGTAAAAGGTAGACTCTGGCTGGAGTGCAGGCCCTGGTTTGGCTCCACCGTCTGGGCCACCCTATTACACTCTTGCTCACACAAGTCCAAGTCCACATTTCGAGTGTGCGCGTCCTGCGTGTTGACTGTGTATCTGGAGGGAAAGTCATCTAATGTTAGTGGCAGCTGTTTCCAGATGCTAGAATGCTAGATGCTAGATGAGAAATGCTAGCTTCTTCATAATTTTCTGGTGTTACTTGAAAATTTGATAATATACTTTTTTTTTTTTTTAGAAAAAATGCAATTCCTATTAGAAAAGGAAAGTTCTTTGAATACTATCAAGTACTTTAATAAATTCAAGATTTATTGATTTATATTTTTATGCATTCTTCATTTTTTGTATTTCTTATCCATTTCATTCTCAATCTAATTTTTTCTGTTTGGTATATTTTTATATTCTTATAACCTGCTAAAAAATGTTTTGTAGAGTAAAATGAGATACACTATATAAGATTTGTTTTCTTATATCTGTGTTTTATTTGTCAAATAAACACTTATCCTCACCCACTTGATTCCTTTTATTTTATAAATAATATGTTGCCATTGTTTGGGGAATTATATTTTAACTTTTTATTCAACTTGCTAAGTCTAAGTATTATTGTCTGCAAGGCTTTTAAGTGAGATATTCCCTGTTTTAACTTTCCGAAAAATAGAGACGGGGCTATTTGACACTATTCCTTATTTTGAAATTAAAAAAAAAAAGCCAGCAAAGTAATCCTTGCAAATGTGTAAAAAATCAAATAGCATTGATGGATTCCCACCCCGGTGTTCCTACATCAGTCACTCTCTCAAAAAGCAACCACTCATACTGTGTTCTCTTTTATTGTTTCCCTAGAACTAAACATTTGTCTAAATAGAATTTACACAGCCGGGCACGGTGGCTCGCACCTATAATCCCAGCACTTGAGAGGCCGAGGCCAGTGGATCACCTGAGTTCAGGAGTTGTTTCGAGAAGAGCAAGACTCCATCCCTAAAAAATAGCTGGGCATTGTGGCAGGCACCTGTAGTCCCAGCTATTCCAGAGGCTGAGGCAAGAGAATCATTTAAGCCCAAGAGTTTGAGGTTGTTGTGAGCTGTGATGCCATGGCTCTCTACTGAGGGTGACAAAGTGAGACTCTGTCTCAAAAAAAAAAAAAATATATATATATATACACACACACACACATATAAAGTATTACAGCCCTTTTTTCTGCCTTATCTACCTTCATAATCTCTTATTTTGTATATATCTTTTCCTCATTTTTTCTGTCCAAATGACTGCCTTTTACGTGTCCATTCTTATAGAAGTTCCTGGTTTGTGCTAGGTACTAACCTGTTACAGGTTTTATGCGATTGCACTGTCAGATATTTGCCATGTATTCATTACCTGTCTCATCGAGCAGAAGCCTGAATTTTGATGTGGTAAGAACCAGCAGTTTTTTCCCTTAAAGATTGTGCTTTGTGCTTTAAGAATTTTCCTCAGGCCCTTAGTTCTCTATTCATTTATTATCTTTATTGTTCACATTTACCTCTTTACTCCATCAAGACTCTACCCCTGTATGTGGTATTAGGAAGGAATTCACTTTTCATTTTTTTTTTTTTTTTGAGACAGAGCCTCAACCTGTCACCCTAAGTAGAGTGCTGTGGTGTCATAGCTCACAGCAACCTCCAACTCTTGGGCTGAAGCAATTCTCTTGCCTCAGCCTCCCAACTAGCTGGGACTACAGGCATCCACCACAAGGCCTGGCTATTTTTTTGTTGTAGTTGTCATTGTTGTTTGGCAGGCCCAGGCTGGGTTTGAACCCGCCAGCCCTGGTATATGTGGCTGGCGCCCTGGCTGTTGAGCTACAGGCGCTGAGCCAAGGAATTCACTTTAAAAAAATTATTTATTCTTCATATAGTGAGACTATTTCCCCAAATCACTAATGATCTGTTGTTTACCATTAATTGATTCTTACACCTTCACCTTATATTAAGGCTCATACAAACATGGGTGAGGCTCTAAACTGTCATGTTCTCTAAGTCTGTTCAACTGTTCTTGTACCAATTGCACTAAAGCATTATTAAAATATGGCTTTTTATGAAGCTAAAGAATCACTTGAGCCCAACAGGTTGAGATTGCTGTGAGCTATGATGCCATAGCGCTCTACCAAGGGTGACAAGGTGAGACTCTGTCTCAAAAAAATAAAAATAAAAAATAAAATAAAATAAAACATGGCTTTTTAGCATGACTTATTATCTGTCAGGACATACCTGCACTTTGTTTTTCTAAAATTGAACAGAAATTGATAGATTTCTATTCTTTCCTATATATGTTTAAATAAATTTAGTTCAGTTCCTCAAACTCCAACTGAAGTTTTAAGTGAGATTGTACTTTGTTTATAGATGAATTTAGCAAGATTCAACATCTTATAGTAAGTTATCCTCTCTGAGAGTGTAAGATGTCTTTTTGTTTATTCAAGTGATCTCTCTACTGACTAGAACTTTAAAATGTTCCCACAGAAACATCTTGTATTCTTGGATAATTTCTAAATATTTCATACTCTTAGCTATTATGAACTATATCTTACTTTTTATTATATTTACTAGTCAGTTATTGGTGGTGTAAAGAAAGGCCAAGGATTATTATAAATTGATCTTGAAAACTTGTGGAACTCCTGGATGTTTTACCCCTCTGAGTGAAGTATAGAAAACTTACTTCCATTTAGATATTTTTGCTCTTCCAATTTTTTTCAGTATAATTGTCTGAACTGTTTGCTCTGTATACATTAAGCACCACATCAAATAGCTTTATAATTTTGACCTCAAACATCAAATATGATTAAAGAAACTCAAGAGGTGAAGGGTGGTGTATTATGCCCACCTTCGGATTTACCCGTTGCATTTTTGTATTTCTTTCCGAAGGTCTGATCTATTGTCATTTTTCTGTCTTAGTTTGTTAGTGCTGCCCTAACAAAATATCATAGGCTGGCTATCTCAAACAATCGAAATAAACTTCTCACAGTTCTAGAGGTTGGAAGTCCAAGATGTTGGCAGGTTTGGTTTCTCCTCATGCCTCTTTCCTTAGCTTGCTGATGGCCACCTTTCTGCTGTGTCCTTACGTAGCCTTTTCTCTGTATGTGCATTCCTCTTGTCCTTTCTTCTTATAGGGATGCCAGTTTTATTGGATTAGGGCCCCACCCTTATGGCCTCATGTAACTTTTTTTTTTTTTTTTGAGACAGAGCCTCTAGCTGTCACCCTGGGTAGAGTGCTGTGTAATCACAGCTCACAGCAACCTCCAACTTCTGGGCTGAAGTGATTCTCCTGCCTTCTCCTTGCAAGTCGCTGGGATTACAGGCACCTGCCACAATGCCCGACTATTTTTTTGGTTGCAGCCTTCATTGTTGTTTGCCAGGCCTGGGCTGGATTCGAACTCGCCAGCTCCGGTGTATGTGGCTGTTGCCTTAGCTGCTTGAGCCACAGGCACCAAGCCCTCATGTAACCTAATAGTCCCATTGAGGTTTAGGGCTTCAACATATGAATTTGGTGGGGGAGGGTGGAAATTCAGTACATATTTTCCTTATGTTTGATATCTTCCTTTAGCCTATTTTTACAAGAGTAGGTCTACTAGCAACAAATTCTTAATTTTTCTTAATCTGAGAACATGTGGTTTTCCCTTCATTTTTGAAGGCTAATTTTGCCAGATATAGTATTCATGGTTCACACTTTAGTGTTTTGTTTTGTTTTTTAAATAACTTGAAAAATGTTATGCCACTAACTTCTGGCTTTGATGGTTTCAGGTGGAAAATCTACTGTCATTCCGGTTGGTCTTACTCTATAAATAATGCCTCATTTATCTTTGGCTGTTTTAAAATTTTTTATGTCTTTAGGTTTTTAGAAGTTTACTTTTTGTGCCTTTGTGTGGATTTCTTTTGGTTTATCCTCTTGGGTTTCACTGAACTTCTTGATTCTGTAGTTTTATGTCTCTTGCCAAATTTGGGGAGTTGTCAGCATTTTATTTTTCCTTTCCCATTCCAGTCCACTCTTTTCTCTTTTCCTTCTTGAACTCTGATGACATGAATGTTATATATTTTGTTGGATATCTATGTCATGGATCCCTGAGGCTTTGTTCATTTTTCTTTTTTAGGGTACCTACTCTTTTCTCTGTTTTTTTTTTTTTAGATTAAATTAATTCTATTGATCTGTCTCTATCCAATGAGATTTTTAAAAAAATATTTTGTTAATTGACCCAATTTTTAAATTTCAGATTAACATGAGAGTACAATTAGTATACAGTGTTTGCATTTGTTAGGTAAGTTTACTGTTGTAGTTGTGTCCTGTACCCAGGAGGTGTGACATACACCCTACATTGTGACCATTAAGTGAGAAATACCAATCCCCCTCCTCTCTCCCCTCTCCTTCCTCCCTCCTTCTCCCTGTCCCCAACTTGAATTGAATTGAGTTTTTCTCTTGTGCAGATATGTATTAGTTTGTCTACTGGCTTCACGTTAGTATTGAGTACATTGGATACTTACTTTTCTAGTCTTGTGATACTTTATTAAAAAGAATGTGCTTTAACTCCATCCAGGTAAGTACAAAAGATATAAAGTCTCCATCTTTTATGGCTTAATAGTATTCCATAGCATACATATACTATAGTATATTAATCCATTCATGGGTTGATGGGCACTTGGATTGTTTCCACATCTTGGGGATTGTAAACTGAGCTGCAGTAAATAATCTAGTGCAAATGTTTTTTTTTTAGACGGAGCCTCAAGCTATCCCCCTGGGTAGAGTGCTATGGCATCACAGCTCACAGCAACCTCCAAGTCCTGGGCTCAAGCGAGTCTCCTGCCTCAGCCTCCCAAGTAGCTGGGACTACAGGTGCCTGCCACAGCGCCTGGCCATTTTTTTGGTTGCAGCCATCATTGTTGTTTGGCGGGCCTGGGCTGGGGATTCGAACCCGCACCTTAGGTGTATGTGGCTGTCACCTTAGCCGCTTGAGCCACAGGCACCGAGCCATAGTGCATATGTTTTTATGATAAAATGATTTTTTTTCTTCTGGGTAGATGCCTAGTAATGGGATTGCAGGACCCAATGGAAGGTCTATTTTGAGTCCTTTGAAGATTCTCCATACTTCTTTCCAAAGAGAAAGAAGTGCCACCACCAGTGTGAAAGTGTTCCCTTCTCTCCATATCCAGGCCAGCTTTGGGATATTGTGATGTGGGCTGTTCTCACCAGGGTTAGCATTTCTCTGATGATCAAGGATGAAGAGCATTTTTTCATTATGTTTGCTGGCCATTCATCTGTCTTCTTTAGAGAAGGTTCTGTTCCTGTCTCTTGCCCAGTGATAGATGAGATTATTTCTTCTTCCTTTGTTGATGAATTTGAGATCTCTATAGATTCTACTTATCCAACCTTTGCCATATTCGTAACATGCAAATATCTTTTCCCATTCTGAAGGTTGTCTGTTTAATGGTTGTATCCTTAGCTGTGTGGAAGCTTTTCAGCTTAACTAAGTCTCATTTGTTTATTTTTGTTGTTGTCTTCATTTGCCACAGAAATCTTCTCCATAAAATCTTTTCCCAGACTGACATCATCGAGAGTTTTTTACATGCTTTCTTCTAGGATTTTTATTATTTCATGTCTTAGATTTAAATCTTTTATCCATCATGATTCATTTTTTCTAAGTGGTAAAAAGTGCAGGTCCAGTTTCAGTCTTTTACATGAGGTTATCCAGTTATTCCAGCACCATTTATTGAATAGGGATTCTTTTCCCCAGTGGTTTATCAAAGATCTGATGGTGATAAGAGGCTGGTTTCATCTCTGGGTTTTCTATTTTGTTCCATGTGTCTGTGTCTTTATTTTTGTGCCAATACCATTATATTTTTATCACTGTGGACTTGTAATATAACTGGAAGTCTGGTAGAGTGATGCCTCTGGATTTGTTTTTATTACTAAGAATTGCCTGGCTATATGGTTTTTTTTCTTTGCTCCATACAAAACTAAGAACTATTTATTCATGTTCTTCAAAGTATGATCTTGGTATTTTAATGGGGATTGCATTAAATCTGTAGATTGCTTTGGGTAGAATAGACATTTTAACAATGTTGATTCTTCCCAGCTAAGAGCATGGTATATTCTTCCATTTGTTAATGTCTTCTGTTATTTCTTTTCTTAGAGTTTCATAATGCTCTTTGTAAAGATCCTTCACCTCTTTTGTTAGGTATATTTCCAGGTATTCTATTTTCTTTGAAGCTACTGTGAACGGTGTTGTTGTCCTTGATTTGCTTCTAAATGTGACTGTTATTGGCATCGATAAAGGTACCGATTTGCGGACGTTGATTTTATACCCTGAGACATTTAGTGTATATTCAATGTGCTTTAACTTTCAATTATTGTATTTTTTTCAGTTCTAAAATTTCCATGTGCTACCTTTTTTAGAATTTTTATTTCTTTGCTAAAATTTTCTATGTTTATTTGTTGCAAGAGAATCATAATTGCTTGTTAAAGCATTCTTTTTATAATTATTTTAAAATCCTTGTCAAATAATTTAAACATCATATTCAATATTCGCATCAGTTGAATTTTTCCTCATTAAAAACATGGTTTTCCTGGTTCTTGGTATAGCAGGTGAACTTTTATTGTGTCATAAGCACTTTGGTTTTATATTAGGAGAATTTTGATGTACTTAAATCGTCTAACTTAGTCTAGATTCCAGCCTTTTGTGGTTATTCCAATAACCAAGACAGTTGATATGGTCTGAATGTGTTCCCTCAAAAGCATGTATTGGAAACTTAATCCTCAATGCAATAGTGTTGGAAAATGGGGCTTAATGGGAGGCATTAAGGTCACCAGGGCTCCACCCTCATAGGTGGATTAATGACAATTATAAAAGGGCTTGAGGCTGCAAATTCAATCTCTTGCTTTCTCATATACACTCTCTTGCCCTTTGCCTTCTGTCATGGGATGGCACAGCAAAGAAACTCTCACCAGATAACACCCCCCACCCACTCCACATTCTTGGACTTCTCAGCCTCCATAATTCCATAACTGCAAGGCAAAGAATGATTTTTCTTTCTAAATTACCCAGTCTCAGGCATTCTGGTTTTTTTTTTTTTTTTTTGAGACAGAGCCTCAACTATCCCTCTGGGTAGAGTGCTGTGGCATCACAGCTCACAGCAACCTCCAACTCCTGGGCTCAAGCGAGTTTCCTGCCTCAGCCTCCCAAGTAGCTGGGACCACAGG
>NW_003852483.1:564002-570503 GCF_000181295.1 Otolemur garnettii
CTGGATTCGAACCCGCCACCTTAGGTGTGTGTGGCTGGCGCCTTAGCCGCTTGAGCCACACGCGCTGATCCATTTTCCACACATCATTTACAATGTTGTTTGGCGGGCCTGGGCTGGATTCGAACCCACCACCTTAGGTGTATGTGGCTGGTGCCTTAGCTGCTTGAGCCACAGGCGCCGAGCCAGGCATTCTGTTAAAGCAGCAGAAAACAGACTAAAACAACAGTTTAGTTTTCAGAGTCCTTTCTATTCTCTTCTGGTTTGCCTAGCTTTCCCGACCTTTTGGGGGCTCTCACTCGATCCCTGCTGGTGCTGCCTTAAGGAGGTGAAGTTGCTTCCCTGGACCACCTGGTGCTATAGGGTCACCTTTAGCCATGGGAGTTGGGGAGGGATTGGAGCCACTGGGCCTCTATCTTCTTGGGCAACAAGATACAGAGCAGGGAGATGCTAGGCTTTCCTGATGCTGCCCCCGCAGACAGATAAGCCCACTCTTTACTCAGGAGTGGAGAAGGGATTGGGTAGGCCCAGCAGGGTTTTGAAGGAAAATCAGGCCACCTACTTGGGCCCAGTTGTGAAGCAGGTTTAGAACTGCCCATTTGGTCTCTGTTGGCCTTCTTCCTCAGTTCTTTGGGCAGGTTTTTCTTGTCTGTCTGTCTGTCTATGCCTGTTGGAGGTTTCAGGCCTCTTAGGCATGCAGTCTGGAGTTTTATGAAAGGTCAAAGAAAAACCCATTCCTGAAGTCCTAAGACTTCTATTTAACCTGTCTACATTCTTCTTTCAAGCATTTAAAATTCTTTTATCATTGTCTATTGAATTGTTTCCAGGATATTTAGGATTTTGCAGACAAGTAGATGAGAAAGAAGTGAATCTACACTTTCTTGTTATGGAACTGGAAGTGCCATTTAAGATATTACAAATGAAAATGGGAATGAGTCATGTAAATTCCATGATGTCAGGAGTGCCTGCTGGGCCGTGGTACAGAGTGGAGACTCTATAATTATTTGTTGAATAAATTAATTAACAGAGCTTTCATATTTCAATTTTAGTATACTTAAGGCCTTTGTAAGACAGAACCCCATGTTTCTGAATTCTTGCTGCACCTTTCTGAGATAAAATCCTGTTGGACCAGTAAATCTAAAAGTAGAAGACTGCTATTTTCCAAAAGCTGATGACACTGCTACCTACTTATACCTATCCGTCATCCATCCACCCACTCATCCACCCATCCATTCATCCACCCAGCCTTTCATCCATCTATCTCTGTTCATTCATCTGTCTATCTGAATATATCTATCTATCTAATTACTTTGACAATAATTCTTTTTTCTTCTCCAAAAAGAAGAAAACTTGCTATTGGTCTTCAGACATATTTAGCATAAGTTAGGGCCGGAAAGCACCCCTTAACTGGAATCTTTCTTCAGGAAAGATGCCAGTATTTAACATGTAGTAGTGACAGCATTTTGAAAATTTCACTCTTAATAGCACTGGTTTAACATGACAGAGTATCAGCATTTTTTAAAAAACCTCATGCCGATATTTCCACTGAATTTCCTTCAGCTCACACTCCCTTTTCTCCGTAAATATTATGGTGACTTTCAGATGTGGCTTTTTAAATGAAAGCATCTTAATGAAGCAGTAAATAAGTCTACAGTGAGAGACCAACTGCACAGGGGTGTGTTTCACAAAGGATCACACCCGCTAGGTTTTGTTTTCTTAAGTCTAGGTTTGATTCCCCAGTGGATACCCCACTTTTTGTATTCAAGAGATGAAGTGCATAAGGAATTCATTAAGAAATCAGGCTGTGGTGGGACAGCTTTGATTTGACACTTTTGAAATATGATCCAGGTCATGGCAGTGAATGGTGCAGATCTCCTTTTTGGCAACAGCATCTGGACTTGATTATTTTAAATCAGGTTGTGGGGTGCTGGCATCCACTCCCATGCGAGACTGCTACTGCAGGCAGACCTCATATTCTGAGATGATTTGGGAGATTAATATGGGTTCTAAATACTAGGAAATAAATTTTACATGAATTCTTGACTTTGTTATTTCAGTAGCCCATTATTGGTAAGTTTTTATAATGTTACCTTTATGTTTTATCTATAATGATGCCTTCCTGCCGCAAATACCCCTGTAACATTTTATTAGTATTTAATTTCATCCTTCAGAATCATGAGTAACATTAAATAGATTATTTAATAAATATTTATTAAAAGAATGAAAATTACCCCAAAATAATCTATCATTAAAAACACGTGACTGTGCCCTGGGATGTGGCTGCGGTGGCTTGTGGCTACCTGAACACTCCCTTTTATTTCTAGTGATCACTAGTTTAAAACAAAACTTTCTCTTTCATTCCATCCCTAACTGAAGTCAAATGAGAAGGTGCAAAATTGGGTTCAACCCCAGTTTTCAGCAGCTAATGTGTACTGTTTTTGATTTCAGGAATATTTATTTTTAGGATCAGAGTCTGTTGGGTTTTTTTGTTTGTTTGTTTGTTTGAGACAGAGTCTCACTATGTTGCCTTTGGTAGAGTGCTGTGGTGTCACCCCTCACAGCAACCTCAACTCTTGTGCTTAAGTGATTCTCCTGCCTCAGCCTCCCAAGTAGCTGTACTACAGGCACCTGCCACAACACCCGGCTATTTTGTTGTTGTTGTTGCAGTTGTCATTGTTTTAGCTGGCCTGGGCCGGATTCGAACCTGTCAGCCTGAGTATATGTGGCTGGCACTCTACCCACTAAGCGACGGGCACTGCCCAGAGTCTGGTTTTTAAAAAAAGAAAGAAAAGAAAAAGACATTTTGACATCTATAGAGTTTTCCAACTGCCTCTTTTCCTTCTTTTAATGATATATTGTTCAGGAATGATGTCACTTGGTCATTTTTCAATTTCACAGAACTAAAACTCCAAGTACATTTACGTTTCAAATAGGTGAATGGAAGATTTTGACAAGCTTTCATATTTGTAAATAGCTTTGTAAAAAATATTTTGGGGAGAGATTCTGCACTAAGAAGGAATTTGTGCCAGCTTTAGGTCAAGAATGCAGATTCTTATCTGCACACCTTAGGGTGACCTGATTGGATCTCCTCACTCCTCTCCCCAAGGTTTACCTTATGGTTACACAAGGGTATAGAATGTGTGTCTGCAGCACTTTGTCTCAAAGCTCTCTGATAAACTGCATCTCATCTGAACCCCACAAAAGCTGCTTACAGGTGAGAAAAACAGAGACAGAGAACCTGATTAACTTGCCTCTGAACACACAGCCAGGATACAGCCCAGACCTACTGTGACTCCCTTACTGCAGGTTCCTCTCTGCTTGCCACTTGCAATCCCAAATGGGATAAAAACAGCCCTAGAAGATAAAATCCTGGGAAAATGATAATTTCCAAAGGGCCTTTGAATGTTCTTGGCCTTCTAACCCAATGTGACTTCCCTTTGTTCCATCAATCTGTGAGACACCCTAGGTCAGACCTGTCACCTTCTGCTTTTTTCTCTTGTGTATCAAAAAAGATTGTTACAGACAAGGTTAGAGAAGAGGTGTTCATAGTCTTGAGAACCTGACTTTATTGACTAAGATTCTTGGGTTATTTTTGAAGGCTTTTATCTGATTTCTCTCCAGGCAGAGCACACTTCTTAGCCATGGGACCTCAGGCAACCTTTTGAGCCTCAGGTTCCTCATTTGGGAAGTGAGATTGTGCACCCTGCTTCCTGGGGCCCTATGGCCATTGGAGGAGGGCAGAGATGACTCTTAGGATCAGCGTCAATGCTGTGGCAGGAGTGCAGAGAACTCCTGCCTGGAGGGAGCCAAGGACGGCGCATCCACCAAGCACATGGCCCTCGACACCAGAATTCCAGCAGGCAGGCTCTCATGGCTCAGGGCTGCCCCCTTGACATGGCTTGCCCCCCTTTTCTCCCTTCTATGGAGAAAAGATCTCTGGGTTCTGATGTGTGGAAAGGGCTGCTTCCTGCCAAGCTCACTCTGGTGGCACGGCTGAGCTTTAGGTCTCCCTCCTACGGTGTCAAATACTGGAGAGATTGGGATGCCACAGGGAGGGCCTGGAACAGCTGAGCAAACACAGCAGGGACAATGCGGATAATAATGACTTACCTGCACACACGTTGATGACGAGGTATCGTCAGAAATAGACACGTCTGCATTCGTGAGTTGGAACTCATCAACAGAGACCAAAAAAGCAGAAGTGGGAGGGGAGTTCTTTCCTAGAAAGAACCTGTTTTGTTTTGTTTTTTTCCCTACGAAGTTCAGTACATAGACTGGAAGATAAAGTTAAGGAAATATCAGGATAAGAGAGATGGATAAATGGAAAGTAGAAGAGAAAAAAATATTTTTATTTTGAGACAGGGTCTCACTTTGTCACCCTCGGTAGAGTGCCATGGTATCACAGCTCACAGCAACTTCAAGTTCTTGGGCTCAAGCGATTCTCTTGCCTCAGCCTCTTGAGTAGCTGGGACTACAGACACCTGCCACAATGCCCAGCTATTTTTAGAGACAGGGTCTCATTCTTGCTCAGGGTGGTCTTGAACCCATGAGCTCAGGCAATCCACCCGCCTTGGCCTCCCAGAGTGCTAGGATTATAGGCGTGAGTTATGATGCCCGGCCTAGAAGAGAAAATGTAAGGAAAGTAGAGACCAATTCTCAGCAGTATAATATCTAACAAACTGGAGTATACAAAGAACAGAAAAATGTTTAACTATCTAAAAGCTTAGCTAGCTAAAATATTGGTTAGATATTGGGTCTTCTAGGATGATTAGTGGATAGTTAATAACTCAGGTTCTGCACCTCAAAAATTGATATACAGAAATTTCCCAGAACCAGGGACATGAATTTCCATATTAAAAAAGCCCATTGAACACCTCCGAAAATAAGTTTATAAGACACCTACCAAAGTTACATCATTATGAAATCTCAAATATCATAAATGTTGAGTTTCTCAGTGGTGTCTTAAAGTCATGATTTTTAGATATAAAAAAGCATATTCATAAAAGGCTAAGCCTTTGACCTATGTTTCTAATTTTAAGAGAATTGGCATTGTTATTTTATTTTATTTTTTTTTTTTTTAGACGGAGCCTCAAGCTATCCCCTTGGGTAGAGTGCCATGGCATCACGCTTACAGCAACCTCCAACTCCTGGGCTCAAGCGAGTCTCCTGCCTCAGCCTCCCAAGTAGCTGGGACTACAGGCACCCGCCACAACGCCTGGCCATTTTTTGGTTGCAGCCGTCATTGTTGTTTGGTGGGGCCCGGGCGGGGATTCCAACCTGCCACCTTGGGTGTATGTGGCTGGCACCTTAGCCGCTTGAGCCACAGGCGCCGAGCCGGCATTGTTATTTTAAAGGTGCTAAGTTAATTGGAACTAAGTAAATGAATCATAGTGAATCATCAAGGTTGGTGGACAAAATTAGACTTTAATAAAAAATATGTAGTTTATAACTTCATGTGAATAAACCAAATCTATCCTTGTCTGTATCAAATAGTCTAAAAACGTGAATTATTTTATGACAAACATGCTCTAGTTTCAAGGTTACAAGGAAACAGTCCTGGGGACTGTTAAAGCAAGACTATCAATATTACAAGAAAGCCCTACATGTCTCAGCAAAAAGCTAGCCAGAAGCTTACCTTTGCGGTGGTAAGGTACAGAGTAAGTGTAAATTTAACAAGTTTGTTACCTTATCCATCTAAAAAATATCTAATGTCTAGCTCAAAGTTTGTTCATTTAAAAGTATCTGTTTTAACAAATTTCCTTTCTTTCAAGGTTTTTTATTAAATACCTTCACTTCAGTTATATTTTCTAGCCAAGCGTATTCAAGGAAATGAGGCTTAGAGTTATTTACTTCCACACAAAACACCACAGAGAACTGATAATCCTAAACTTGCAGACAGGAAGAAATATAAGTTCACTGCTGCGGCAGACACTGCGCATTGTCTGCCAAACAGCTGTCTCTCCTTTCTTGCTTAACAAAACCCAGATTTGGAGGCCTGCCACGTGGCCCTCCTGAGGGAGGAATCACGACTGGACTGGGCCAGTCACAGACATCTGGGGCCCCTTGGCCAGCTATTGGCCTGGTGTGGAAATGGCACAGCCCTAACCAAGGAAATCCAGGCAGACATCCTCTGGGAGTGGTTTGATTTATATTGCTCCTCTCCTGATGACTCATGTTGTGATGTTTGGAGCTGGTGCAGCCATCTTATGTCAATGAACCATGCTGAGCATGGAGGAGCAGAGAGCTGGAGGGAGCCTGGGCCTTGGTGAACAGGGTGCCAATCCAGCCCTGGGATTGCTTACTTCCAGACCTCTCATTAAGGAAACAGTCAAAGCAGTTCTGCTATTCTCAGGCAGATATTATGTTCTAAAGGGATTCTGAAAGTGACACCCCAACTACGCCAGTTTAGCATGAGGATTATTTTGAGCTGAAGGCAATTGGAAGCAGAAGACTCAGGAAGAACTTTCTACCCTTCTCCACTGGCTTAAAAAACAGGGTGTAGGC
>NW_003852483.1:571288-589544 GCF_000181295.1 Otolemur garnettii
TGTTGTTTGGCGGGTCCGGGCTGGGGATTCGAACCCGCCACCTTAGGTGTATGTGGCTGGCGCCTTAGCCGCTTGAGCCACAGGTGCCGAGCCTGTTAATCTGTCTTTTGTCAGGGTAACTCACAGATTCCAACTGCAGTGCCTAAGAATACAGTGGAAAAGTTTTTTCTCTTCTGCCGTTTTTGCTGCCCAAGACAACTTCATTAGTACACATACAAAGAATCAGAAGTAAGTATAACATAAGACAAGCCAGCAGTGACATGGAAAGTTAGAAGACAGTGGAAGGATATCTTCAAAGCTCAAGGAGACTGTCAGGCACTGGTAGTGTCCTCACAGGCTCTTCTTACGGACATGCAGCAGTCACTCATCATTTCAGTTTGCATTTGCTGATACTCGGTGATATTGAGAACTTTATTGGCCCCATTGATTTCTTCTTCTAAGAATGGTCCATTTATTAGATATGCATACACAGTAGAACCTCTGTAAGTTGACCACCCAAGGGACTGCAACAAACTGGTAAATATATGGAGGTGGTCAACATAAGGAACAAGGCTTATACTGGTAGTTGTATGTGATGCGTTTTTGGTCTATGCAAATTAGGTCAACTTAAGGAGCTGGTCAATGTAGGGAGCTATGGAGGTTCTGCTATACTTTGAATTCCTAGTCTCTTTTTTATACTGAGATGTAAAGGTTTTTTTGTATTTTGATACTAATCCTTTGTTCTCCATGTTGCAAATAACTTCTCCCTGTCTGCGATGAGGGTTTGAATTCTGGCTGTACCACCTTTGAGCTTGAACCCACCACAGTGAGATCTTAGGCAACATTCTCAACATTGGTCTCTTCTGTGGCTCCTAGAGTGATATAACCCAACTCCTGGGATTATCTGGGGCATTAAGTAAAATGAAGCATATCAACTACCCATTAGTGTCTGGCACATGGTGGCTGATTAATGGGCAGAGATAAATTTTATTTTATTAAGATTTATGGATTATTAGAGCAAGAAGGAATCAAAGAAATCATTGAGTGTATTTATTGATCATTGAATGAATGGTATTGAGACACCATTTGTCATGTATATTGGCTGTTTTGAGAGTTTTATACATATTAGTCCATTATTGTGAGGGTTATTCACAATACTATGTGAGAGATCCTATTGGGTTTTTTTTGGTTTGGGGGGGTTTGAGACAGAGTGTTGCTTTGTCGCTCTTGGTACAGTGCCATGGTGTCATAGCTCACAGCAACCTCAAACTCTGAGGCTCAAGTGATCCCCTGGCCTCAGTGTCCCGAGTAGCTGGGACTACAGGCATCTACCACAACACCTAGCTATTTTTAGGGGCGGGGTCTGACTCTTGCTCAGGCTGGTCTCCAATTCATGAGGTCAGGCAATCCACCCGCTTCGGCCTCCCAGAGGAGAGGTCCTATTGTTACCGCAATTTTACAGATTAGAAAACTGAAAAACAAAGAGGCTGGGACACTTACATATCCTGGGACAGGCAAGCCAGATAAAGCTGTAATTTCTGCTTCTTAATCTATACTGGCCGAAGAGTTCACAGCCATCCAGTTAAGAAAAAAAAAAAAAAAGGAGGGAAAAGGATGTTGTCTAGATTATGTTAGCCTGTCTTACTGGAGATAATTGAAAAGGGCTAATAACCACTACCAGTTACTTTATGGGGGGGGCTCCACTCAAGGCAGATTGTGAGGACACCTCAAGTTTCTGAAGAGCTGCTGCTTGAGACCCTCAGTGGGTGAGAAGGCCACAGACCCTGACCTGAGGAACCAGCAGCCTGGCTCTGCCACAGCCACGCACCTAGGCCCTGTTCCTTGACTATTCTGTGGTACTCGGAGCTCTCGAGAGAAACAGAAGCAAAAGAGGACATGGGGACATGAAGAGGCAGAGAAAGGAGAGGGCATCCAGTATGGGAATTGGCTGAGAAGTCACACAATCTGCCCTCTGCAAGCTGTAGACCCAGGGGAACTGACGGTGGGACTCTCCGTCCGAAGTTGAAGGCTTTAGAAACTGGGGCCACTGGTTCAAGTCCCAGAGCCTGAAGGGTGGAGAACTTAAGCAGGAGAAGAGGGGTGCCCAGCTTCAGAAGAGAGGGCAGATTCACCTTCTCTCTGCCCTTGTTATCTATCCAATCCTCAACCAATTGGATGGGACCTGGGCACACTGGGTGAGGGCAGATTTTCCTCCCTCTGTCTATTGATTCAAATGACAAACTGCCAGGGCAGCGCCTGTGGCTCAAAGGAGTAGAGTGCTGGCCCCATATGCTGGAAGGGGCAGGTTCAAACCCAGCCCCAGCCAAAAACTGCAAAAAAAAAAAAAAAGGCTGCCAGACTTTTACAGAAATAGCCTCACAGACACACCCAGAAAGAAGGCTTCACTGACTTTCTGGGCATGCATTACCCAGCCTGATCGACAACTAATACGAACCATCACAGCTCTCAAAGCTTAGCAGGAAATGCTCTTTGAAACTGCAGAGAAGGGACCATGTACCCTACATCCAACATCTGTGAGCCTTCCTCTGAAAGAGGGTCCAGAACCTTTTATTCTTCTCCTGTGGACGAAGAGCACTCCCCGCACTGCAGGAGCTCCCTGTGCAGGTTTCAGCTGCGTGAGTAAAGGAGCGTTGAAAGCAGGGAGGATGTCCAGGTCTTCCTATCTCACAGTCTTCCAGGACACTGTCAGCCTGCAGTAAGCAACTAAAACAGCCGGCGATTTTAGCTGGAATGGGTGTTCTTTGCAAATAAGTGCTCTGAAGCCTGAGGGGAGCCCTGTAGAATTGCTGGAATCTGCACCCCTGCTGGGAACCTTCTCAGTGTCAGATGCTGCCTGTGCCCCTAAATCGCAACCCCCTCACTTCGAAGAGCTTCAGGGAGAGCAGTGGGGCCTCTCAGTCCGCTTCCTCTCAGCCAGGTTGCATGGCTTTATTCCAAATTATTTCTTGAATAACAATGCTTTTAAGGTTTACTTCTATAGAAAGTTTTTAATTAAACTGATTTAGGTTAGAACTCCATTCAAGGTTTAATTTTAACAAGCACGATGAGCAATGCTGTGCTAATGCAGCACTGACCGTACTGCAGTTACACTTAGATAATGCAACCAGACCCATGTAATCTCTCTCATCCAACACTTGGACCACAGCACTCCAAGGTCTTGAGGGAGTTTGTTTTAGCAATCCTGTTTCTCAAAGTCAAAACATAAGTAAATTAAAATTATTCACTATATTGAAGAGATTTTAACTGATCATATTTTCCTGCAGGTAGTATTTTCAAGAAGAGAACTATAAATAAAAATGTGTGCATTTTAACAAAATAATCTACCTGACACCATTCTAATGCACGGACAAAGAAGGGCGCGTGTGCCCAAGGGGAAGCCACTGTACATTTCTACAGGAGGAATGGGGAAAGTGTCCTGTCTCTTCTACAAAGTGAGATTTTTACTCAGTTTTGAGTACGGCTTAAAGGTTACACTACAAAGTATTTAAAATAACATTTTATTATAATAAAAGAAATACATGTTTATTAAAAATTTAGAAATTCAGGGAAGTATTCCATGCAAAAATCACCTCGATCCTACCTCACAGAGGTAACCAATAAATTATTATTAAGACTTGAATAAAAAAAAAAAAGACTTGAAAATAGTAACATAATTAGTGACTGAGCTAGTTCAGCAGGTAGGAGAGGAATGTTGAAAAAAGAACTATTTGGGCCAGGCACAGTGACTCATGCCTCTAATCTTAGCACTCTGGAAGGCCAAGGTGAGCGAATTGCTTGAGCTCAGGAGTTCAAGACAACCTGAGCAAGAGTGAGACCCCATCTCTACTAAAACCAGAAAAACTAGCAGGGTATTTTGGCAAGCGCCTGTAATCCCAGCTACTTGGGAGACTGAGGCAGAAGAATAGCTTGAGCTCCAGAATTTGAAGTTGCTGTGAGCTATGAAACGACAGTGCTCTACCCAGGGCAACACAGTGAGACTTTGTCTCAAAAAAAAAAGAGAAGAAGAAGAACTATTGGAAGAAGTTACACTCAGCACTTTAAAATAATAATAAATATATATTTATATACATACATTTTAATTCTTACAATTATAATTCTTTATATATATATTTATCTTGTAAGCATTAAAATTCTGTAGGCATTCTTCCCATTCCATACAAGAAGAATTTCTTCTGAATGAACTTTTGCTGGCATTATCAATTGTCTTATTTATTTGTTTATTTTATTTATTTTTTTGAAACAGAATCTCACTTTGTTGCCCTGAGTAGAGTGCCATGGTGTCATCAAAGCTTACAGTAATGTCAAACTCCTGAACGCAAGTGAACTTCCTGCCTCAGTTTTTTCTATTTTTAGTAGAGACAGGGTCTCACTCCTGCTCAGGCTTGTCTTGAACTCCTGAGCTCAAGCGATCCACCCACCTCGGCCTCCCAGAGTGCTAGGATTATAGGTGTGAGCCACCATGCCTGGCCAATTTTCCTATTTATAATTATACTGCATATGAGTGATCAGAGCAGTGACAGCAGTAACGATTAACATTTAATAAGTCCCTACAATTTGTCAAGTACTCCTTTAACTCAAAAACCAGGCAAAAACTCTAATGACTACCAAAGGTTTTATTACTAAGAAATATAATCATTCATTCAAAATAAATTCATAGAATATTATATATTAAGATGCTAGAAAAAAAATCCAGTGACTTCATCATGAGCACTCATTGGACTGGCAAAGAATATAAAACAAAGCCTGCGCCTGACTTCAGAACTGGTTTGCAGCAGTCACCTGGGCAGGATGGTGTAGGAGGACTGGCATTTAGAAGCAGTGGCTCGAGGGGGACCACAAGATAAATAACAGTAGTGATGGATTATAACCCTGAGAATAAAATAAATATCTCTGGGTCCACACTGATGAAGATGGGAACTGAATAAATAAATAAATGGGAAAGAAATAACAGTTCTTTACACACGAATTCCAATAAATAAAGAAGGAAGAAATGAGGAGAAAAGAAAATCACATTAGACAAATACATGGTGATAACTGTTAAAGGCAAGACCCTGGGTAGATGCTCAAATTGTTGGGGAAAAGTCCGAGGAGAAGCGAGACATTGCATCATCTCAAAATAGCTCTGTCTTTAGCAATTACACCTCGCAGTGGAGAAAGTCAATAGACACGAGACCGAGTGATGGAGGTTATCATCAGCGAGAAGACGACGCAGTGGGCAGTAAGTCCTGCCAGGACACTCCAGGAGGGACGGCTGGAGTCGCATGTGCTGTGGCCCTGCTGAGGATGCACACCCTCGGTCAAGTTGTGAGAATACACGAGACCAACCCAGAAACACTTGACTGATATTTTTCAAAAGTATGTTTGGGACTGGACATGGGGGCTCACATCTGTAATTGTAGCACTTTGAGAGGTGACAGCAGGAGAATCACTTGAACCCGGGAGCTTCAGTGAACTAGAGAGATGCCATGGCCCCCGAGAAAGAGTGAGATTGGTTAAAAAAAAAAAAAGTGTGTTAGGGCTACGAAAGACAAGGAAAAGACTGAGGGACAGTCCCTGGTCTGAGAAGATTAAGGAACCGCAGCAACTAATCTGTAGTTTCTTTAGTTGCATCACACGGATGTTGAGTTCCCGGCTGTGACCATCTTGCCCTAGTTATGGACAATGTGAACACAGGGCTGGCACTGGGAAGCAGTGGGCGTGGACACGCAGGAACTCACTGTCCTATGTGTACAAGTTTTCTGTGAGTCTAATGTTAGTTTAAAATGAAATGCGTATAAAGGAAAGAAGCAATGGCGACAGGGTCAGGTCCTCTAGAGCCCCAAATTCCACTCTCCCAGGCAGCAGCTCCCCAGGGGCTGCTTCCTCCAGGGACACTGCAGCACCCCCGGCAGAACCTGGTTGGGGCCTACTTGTTTATTTTGTTCTTTGCAAACTAGGAAGATGCTGGTTATAATGACACAAGACCTGGCTCCTGCTCACCAGGAGCTGGCATATGAGAAGCAGAAAGTTAAATGAAAGGATCTTCAAAGATGTGCAGGCCAGCGGACGGAAATGTGTTAGTCGTTTAAGACGTATGATGTCACAATGTTCTCGAGCTCACACTCAGGCTGGGGCCAACTGCTCTTTTCTCCTCCCCAGTTCTGCACCAATAAGGCAGCCAGAGATCAAAGTTGTCAGTTTTATTAGTGTTATAGCTGATTGGAGAAAAGTGGTCCCCTGCTTTCTAATGGGTTTTTCCTTTATATCGTACCCCACCTCTGCCCAGTCGCCTGTCTCAGCAGCCACAGTCCCTGAAAATGCAGAAGGACACAATGACTGGTTTACTTCCAGTTCTTCTCCCTAGATATCTGCCAGGAGAGTTCCCATCTTCTCTTCTGCATGCGTCTGTGGCTCAAAGGAGTAGGGCACCAGACCGGCTGGGCCAAAAACTGCAAAAAAAAAAAAAAGAAGAAGAAGGCATTCTTATGCGTGCTGGAGTGAAGGAAGAGTGAAGTTCCTCACTCTATGGGTGAAGGGGTTCAGGATATGCCACCCCAAAAGATGCCACTTTGACGTAAGGATCAATTTGCACTGAGGGCAGCTGAGAAGAAGCAGGTACAAGGAGAGCTCTTGGTCCTCCTCCTACTTGTCTAGAAGTGGCTCATAAATTGGTAAAGACGTCCCCCTTCTCTCTACCATGCAAGACAGAAGCTGGTCACCAGAGATAAGGCAAGGCCTGGGAGCTGATGTGTGAATGGGGAGCTAGTGTTTGATGGGGACAGAGATTCAGCTCTGTAAGATGAAAAGTTCTGGAGGCGGGTGGTGGCCATGGTGGCACAACAAAGTGAACATATTTAATGCCACTGAGCTGCACGCTTGCAAATGGCCAAGACCGTGGATTTTATGTGATGCACGTTTTTATTACAATTTAAAATATTTTAGTTAAAAACAAAAGAAAAAAAAATCATGAGTTAATATCATGGCCACAAATCCATTATGGCTTTGCCATATCAGAAGCTAAACCAAACAGCATCACTAAGTCTACATTTACGTTCACTTTGGCGAGGGGTGGAAAATAGTCTCAGAAGCCTTGTTTTGGTTATTTCCATTCCAAGGACTAGCATACGGATAACCAGAACATTTTCCTAGAAACCTTCCTATTTACTCCAGGAGTGAGAGGACAGCGTAGGTTTCCCAATAATGAACAATGAAGCTAATTCAAGGATCTCAGCAGAGACGAAGTGAGTGGAGACAGAAGTGGAAACACTGTCAGAAACAATTCATGGCAGTGTTTTGTTCAGAGTCAAAAGCAAAATCGGATGAACACGAGTACTCAGGCATGGCTCGAAGTCGTAGTGGTTAGCGTGAGAAGCACCCTGTCTGTTCCCCGCAGGTGGCTACGTTTTCTACTCAAGATCTCATCTTTATTCCTTAGATATGAAGTGACTCTGCAACGGCTCCAGATGGAACCTGAACCCATGACCTCTCTGCACAGACGTGCACGACACCCATCACACCATCTGGGGCTCATAAAACCACGCACTCTGTCTTTTCTTGCTCTCAGGCTGTTCAAAAGCTGAAGGGCAATATCTGGGACTGCTCTGTTTTTTTTGTCGACTTTAATTCAGAACACATTTCCACAAAGAGAGGCAGAACAAAGCACAATAGCACTAAAGTTCAATTTACATTCTCAGTCAGTGAAACAAAATGGAAATAAAAAACAGTTGTGGGAGAGTCATTTATAACTAAGCTATGGCTCCAAAAGGCCTTTCCTATAATGTCATGGAATAAAAGACATTTTTAAAACCACCAGCAAAAGCTTAAGTGACCAAAAAAGGAGAAGTGAAGGATTTCAATACATTTTCTTTTTAAAAAAGATTTAAATTAAAGTACTGATGACATTGTGCGATCTCTCTCCCCATTTGGCAGATACAAAGTTATTTCAGTACTTCCTGATGTTAAATATTTCCCTTCTGCTAAGGGTTTGTTTTGATGTTGCTGGTCACCGGGAAGCCGGTCTGTCCTGGGAAACCTTGTGCAGGAGACACCATTCCCTTCACAGCTCAGCAAGGTGCTCCCAGATGACCACAGAGCTTGTCTACCAACACATTTCCATAATTTCAGGTACAAATTTGCCATAGTAAGTTATGTCTGGCTTGTTCTGCACACCAGTGTACCGACTGCTAGCAGATGGCTGCAATTCTAGCCACTGTGTCAGTGACACAGTTAGAAACAGTGTACAGAGCACGTGCCACCCTTACCCGATTAGAAACGCCGCAAGATCGTGGTGATAAATAAAGGGGCTTCCTGATTTAAACTTCAAACTCGATCTCACACGGTTAATCAGCAGCAGAACTAGAGGAAGCCTTCTGACTCCAAGTCTTGCACATTTTCTGCAAAGCCGAAAAATGGACATTCTTCTAGCAACAGGAACAAACCCCTCATGGAGCAGTCACATGAGGCCACGCGCACCTCCGGGCTGGCCGCAGCCGCAGGTCCTCCAGGGTGCTGTTTTCTCCCCCTCCAACTGGTGAAGGCAAAATGTATCTAAAACAATTCTCGGTCCCCATTTAGTGTTTCTTGCATCTGCTCTTTCTCACATTACAAATACCCGTGTTTATCTACAGCCTGTTTCTATTGGTGCGCTGTAAACTTTCTAAGGAGATGGGGTACCTCTATTTGTCTTTGTCTCCTGGGTTTTTAGCCCAATGTTTGGTGTGTAGTCAGTGGCTTGTTAAATGTTTTCAGAAGGAATTAATGCTGTATCTGTACTCAATCTGGTAATTTTTCAAATTAAATGTTTTTTAACGTTTTGTTTTGCTTTAATTTATATAGAGATACCTGCCAAAGAACTCTGCTTAGAATGACCTTTAGACATTAAAGGAAATGGCTGGAGGCAGAATCTGTTGGTTAGCCCCTCCAAAACCCAATTGATAACCCGCCCATCCCCATGTTTGCACCTAGAAGAGGTGACAATAGCTAAATACCAGCTTATCAGGCGCCCTTGCAGCGCATTTTGCAGTGGGACTCCGTTATGGCCACAGTCCCTCGGGAAGCTTCTCCATAAGGAAATGTGTGGTGAGATCCTTCCCCTGGAAAGGCTGCTATAGCTATCTGCAGCCCTGAGGTACCCAATATGACTCCGAAATCCATCACACCAAGGACAGAGAGCAAGGACATGGAGAGAATCCTGGATTTCTGAAAGCATCGTTCAGCAGCTGAACCTACAGCAAGAGCTGCCGCCTCTGCACTCCTTGGTGGGTAAGAAAAATATGCCTTTTGGTATGTAAAGCACTTTTAGGCAGGAGGCAATGTCTCTGAATGATTACAATTCAATAAGAAATTATGAAGCAATTGCTCTGAGTGAGCACTGAACACGTTTGAGGCCAAATACACAGCTTGACCAAGACTCAGCAAGAATCAAAATCCTTTTAGAATTTTTAAGCAAGTCTACGGTGAGAATTATTGTGTGGCCAAGTCTTAGCAGACTTTTGGTTTTTTTTCTTTTTCCTGGCATGATCTCACAGCATAAGATTTTATGGCCCTAGAATGACACCAGTTTGAACTTCATGGGTCAAACTATAGAAGGATTCCTTCACCTCTGCCACCCCTGAGACACCAAGACCAGTTCCTCCTCCTCCTCCTCCTCAGCCTACTCCAGGCTGATGATGAGGATGAAGACTTCATGATGATCTGCTTCCACTTAATGAATAGTAAATATTTTTTCTCTTCCTTATGATTTTACTAGTAATATTTTCTTTTCTCTGACTTACTTTTTTGGTAACTATATACTCTATAATACTAATAACATACGATATGTGTGTTAGTCACTGTTTATATTATCAATAAGGCTTCCAGTCAACAGGAAGCCGTGAGTAGTTAAGTTTTTGAGGAATCAGAATTTATATGTGGATTTTCAGCTGCACATGGAGTGGGGCATCAGTGCCCCAATCCCTTCATTATTCAAGGGTCAGCTGGATCTATTTTAGAATGATGACAAAAAAGCTTGTACCTCTCATGACATTCTACCCCTGAATACTCCATCCTACCCTTCAAAAAATTAATTAAGATGTTTGTCCCCATAGCCCTTATCATACCTAATAAAGTTAATAGTCCTAGACAGAATGCACAATCCATATTCAAACTTCAGCAATTACCCACTCCAAATGTTTTCTTTCCTTTCCTTTTTTTTTTTCCGAGACCGTCTCACTCTGTTGCCCAGGCTAGACTGCCATTGTGTTAGCTTAACTCACAGCAACCTCAGACTCTCCTGGGTACAGGTGATCTTCCTGCCTCAGCCAGCCAAGTAGCTGGGACTACAGGCACTGCCACAATGCCTGGCTTTAGTAAAGATGGAGTTTCACTCTTGCTGAGGCTGGTCTCCAATTCCTGAGCTCAAGCAATCCACCCACCTCAGGTTCCCAGAGTGTTAGGATTACAGGTGTGAGCCACTGTGCCTGGCTTTTCTTTGCATTCTGAAATGAAGATCAGATCACTGCATTATGGTTTAATCTACTTTAGCCTTCTCCACACCTCTACCGCCTTATTTCTTCATAATGTTGGCTGATTAAAGAGATCAAGCCAGTTGATAGGAAAAGGGTCTGAATTTAAGGATTTTGTCAGATTGTTTCCTATTGGTGTCATTTCACCTGTTCCTCTGTCTCAGTATTTTCTGTAAACTGGAAGTTAGCTCTAAAGATTTGGTGAATTTTGAGTTAGAATGCTTTTGGCCAGAACACTTCAGGAGACTCGTGTGTGGGTTTCTTGCGATTCTTTTCATGGAGTTGCGCAGCTTCCACACACCCGTCCAGCTTCTTGGCCACTGATCTTGTGCTTCTCCTCCCTATCCATAAATGCTCATGGCCTCTTGGCTCACTGTCCCATTGCCTGGTTTGACGTGACTACTTATGGTCCCAGGCCACTATGCCTGTTTGTGCTTTATAAAGAAGTAATCTTTGTCCTGTAGGCATAGTCGACAGTCATAGGCAGAGAAGATCCAGCCCTTGTGTGATCCCTTCCTCTCAAGTGTGGGCAGGACTCGTGACTAACACCAGCTTCTAACTAGTGGAATATGTGGTGATGTGACACCACTCCGTGATTAGGTTACACAAAATACTAACTTACATCTTCTTAGCAGGTTCTTCCTCGTGATGACTTCGATGACGCAAACTGCAATATTGGAAAGGCTCCGTGGCAAGAAGCTGAGGGTGACAACTACCTTATAGCCAGCAAAGAAGGAGGCCCTCAGTCTATCAGAGCTCAACGACCTGAAGCCTGTGAAGAGCTATATCTGTGAACTGGGAAGTGGATTCTTTCTTTTTCAAGTCTTTCACTGAGACTCTAGTCCTGGTTACCATCTTGGTTATAGCCTCATGAAAGGCCCTGAAGCAGATCACTTGGCGGAACTGCACCTGCATTCTCAACCTACAGAAACTTTGAGACAATAAATGTATGTTGTTTTGGGATAATTTGTTACACAGAAATAGCTAACTAATACATGCCATATATCCCAATTCCATATTTCAAGCCAAACAAATTCTTCAATGACTGGCCTACATACCTTAGTATGGGTAATACCCTAAAGCTCTGAGTTCCTACTGAGTCCTATTGTTAGAACCACAAAATTTATTATCTCAAACCACTAATATTATCTCTCCAACTAGACCCTATATTCTCCGCAGGCAAGAGTCACATTTAAACATTGCCTTTCCCATTTGCTAAAACATCATGTTGCCTACGTGGGAGGTACTCACTGAACACTTGTTAATTATACTTGCAATTATTTAACAACCTGTAATAATGTACAGTCACTATAATCCTGGCTTACCAAATGTTAAGAGCTATATCAATATCTATAATTAAATGTGTCTATAATTAGGAGAAATATTTAGCCCTGCAGAAGCAAGCATTATTTGAGATTTCCTTTATATATTTGGGGGGAAAACAATGCAAATGGAGCAGTTAGTAACAATGATGGTTTCCAGATGTTTCTTAGATAAGACAATAAAAAATACAAACAAGAGTTTCTTCTTAATTTTTTCCTGAGAAAATTCTAATAGTAAGTTCAGCTTTTAGCCAATTGGCTCTTCTCCAGATTCACATATTTTCCTCTTTAAGTTTGGTGTGCTGGCACAAACAGACTTAAAGAAATTCATTTATGGGTAAATCTACTTTAGAATCCTGCGTTAGTCGGAGTTCTCCAGAGAAACAGAACCAATAGGAAATACACATATATGTCTGTGTGTATACTACACATACACACATAGTATATATATGTACATATTCACACACACACACACATATGTAGAGAGAGAGAGAGAGAGATGCAAAGAAATGTATTATAAGGTATTGATTCCTTCTATTGTGGAGGCTAAGAAGTTCCACCATCTGTCATCTGCGGCTAGAGACTTGGAGAAGCCAGTGGTGCAGTTCAAAGGCCTGAGAGCTAATTGTGTAGATTCCAGATGGGATCTGAAGGCCTGAGGACCAGGAGACCCAGAGCAGAACATCACTGTGCCAGCCCATGCAGCTGAGTAGGGTAAAGTCAGGCCTCCTCCACCTCTTTGTTCTAGTCAGGCCCTCAGAGAATTGGGCAGTGCCCACCCACACTGGGGAGGGCCATCTGCTTTACCTCATGAACTGCCAAGTGCCAAGCAGAAAAACATAAAAAATTCACACCTACAGACCTGTAGGAGAAACAGCTAACATCACAGATAAAGAGAAAAATCCCAAAATGTTTAAAGAAGAGAAACACTTGAAGATAAAGAAAACAGTACGGCTCGGCGCCTATAGCTCAACCGGCTAAGGCGCCAGCCACATACACCTAAGGTGGCGGGTTCGAATCCCCAGCCCGGACCCGCCAAAAACAACAATGACGGCTGCAACCAAAAAATAGCCGGGCGTTGTGGCGGGCGCCTGTGGTCCCAGCTACTTGGGAGGCAGAGGCAGGAGACTCGCTTGAGCTCAGGAGTTGGAGGTTACTGTGAGCTGTAATGCCATGGCACTCTACCCAGGGGGACAGCTTGAGCTCTGTCTCAAAAAAAAAAAAAAAAAAAGAAAACAGTACTTTTCTCCTCAAGGGAAATTATTTTGAACCTAGACTTCTGTACACAACCAAAATATCAATAAAGTATGAGGGAAAGTAAAGATACATTTGCACTTGGGAAGTTAACTGCCTGAGCTTTTGATTGCAAGTACCAGGAAGCCCACAGGTAAGGCCGACAGGTGCAGCTGCTTCAGGGCTCAATGACTCATCACAGACCCTGCTCCTGCCATTCCCTCTTCTGCCACCATTAGTATTGGCTTCATTCTAAGACTTGCTCCAAAGATGGTGGGACATTTCCTAGTTGATGTGTATCTGAAGAGGAAGGTGGGAGACTTTACATCCAGGAATGGAATTTTAGTTCTTCTCTTCAATTATATAATGGGGCTGACTGGCTGTGTGTGCCCTCTGTCCACAAACTGCTATCTGAGTTCTATGGTCTAAGCAAGAGAGGGGGAAATACCTGAGCAAAAGAAGGAAAGAAGGTAAGGAAAATGGATGCTGGATTGCCGGATAACAATGGCTATTACGCATATTTTTATCCCTTTTGAAAAAGTTACTTGAGAATATACTTCAACAAAATAAAAAGAAGTCCAGGAAAAAAGATGACATACAAAACAAAGAATAGTGAACAAAGAAATGGAAAAAATTTAGAATTACATCTAATAATTGCTGGTAATATGGGTATAAAGTGCACTTCAGTTGTTGAGTAAGGATTCCTTATAAAGTAGTTAGTGTAGCTTTGTAGTATATTTTAAGTCAGGCAATTTGATTTCTCCAGATTTATTCTTTTTGCTTAAGATTACTTTGGTTATTTGGGCTCTTTTTTGGTTCCATGGGAAGTTTAGGAATGTTTTTTTCTAGATCTGTGAAAAAAGACTTTTTTTTAATGAGAATTGTACTTAATATGTAAATCACTTTAGGCAGTATGGACATTTTAACAATGTTGATTCTTTCATTCCATGAACATGGGATGTTTTCCCATTCGTTTGTGTCCTCTATGATTTCTTTCATCTTTTTTTTTTTTTTTTTTTTGTAGTTCTCCTTGTGCAGAGATCTTTCACCTCCTTGGTTAAGTATATTCCTAGGTGTGGTATTTTCTTTGTAGCTATTGTAAATAGTATTGCATTCTTGATTTGACTCTCAGCTTGACTGTTATTCGAATATAGGAATGCTACTGATTTGTGCACACTGATTTTGTAAACTAAGACTGCTGAATTTATTTATCAATCATAAAGTCATTTGATGGAGTCTTTTCCAATTTGGATGCCCTTTGTTTCTTTCTTTTGCCTGATTGCTCTGGCTAGGACTTCCAGCATTATGTTGAATAGAAGTGGTGACAGTGAGCACCATGTCTTGTTCCAGTAAAAATATTACTTAGAGGTAATATGTTCAACTTTTCCCTATTCAGTATGATGTTCAGTATGTTCCAGTTCTTAGAGGTAATATTTTCAACTTTTCCCTATTCAGTATGATGTTTCAGTACGTCATATATGGCTTTTATTTCAAAGTATGTTCCTTCTATGCCTAGTGTGTTGAGAGTTTTTTTCATGAAGCACTGCTGGATTTTTTGAATACTTTTTCTACATCTATTGAGATACTCATATAGCCTTTGTTTTTACTTTTATTTATGTGATGAATCATATTTGTCAATTTGTATATCTTGAATCATCTTTGCATCCCTGGAATGAAAGCCACTTGATCATGGTGGATTATCTTTTTGATATGCTGTTGACTTTGATTTACTAGTAATTTTTGAGGATTTTTGCATCTTTATTCATAAGGGATATTGGAACAAATCTGGATGCATCACATTACCTGACTTTAAATTATACTACAGACCCTATTAAAAATAAAAAAATTAGCTAGATGTGCTGGTGGGCCTCTCTAGTCCTAGTTACTTGGAGACTGAAGTAGGAGGATCACTTGAGCCCATGTATTTGAGGTTGCTGTGAATTGGGCTGATGCTATGGCACTCTAGACTATGCAACCAGGTGAGACTGTCTCAAAATGAACAAACAAAGAAAACCAGCATGGTATGGGCATAAAGGTAGAGACATAGACCAATGAAATAGAATAGATACTCCAGAAATAAAACCATATAATTATGACCAACTAATTTTTGACAAAGCAGACAAAAAATACACCAGGGGACAGTGGCTCACACTTGTAATCCTAGCACTCTGGGAGACTGAGGTGGGTTTGAGCCTTGCTTGATCTCATGAATGAGACCAGCCTGAGCAAGAGTAAGACTCTGTCTTTACTAAAATTGAAAAACTGAGACAAAAGGATTGCTTGAGCTCAAGAGTTTAAGGTTGCTGTGAGCTATCACGCCACGGCACTCTACTAAAATGCAACAAAGTGAGACTCTATCTCAAAACAAACAAACAGCAGCAACAACAACAACAACAAAAAACCAGACAGTGATGAAAGGGTGCCCAATTCAGTAAATGGTGCTGGGAAAATTGAGTTGCCCCATGCAGAAGAATGAAACAAGATCCATCTCTCTCACTATATTAAAAAATGAACTCAAGATGAATACAAAGAGTTAAATGTGAAACTAAAACCATAAAAATTCTGGAAGAGACTGTGGGAAAAACTGTTCTAGACATCAGCCTTGGGCAAAGAATTGATGACTAAGACTCCAAAGACAAATACAGTGACAAATAAAATAAACAAATGGGACTTAACTAAATTAAAAAAGTTTCTTCACAGCAAGGGAAATAATCAACAGAGTAAATAGACAACTTATAGAGTGGGAGAAAATATTGCAAACTATACATACAACAAAGGACTAATGTCAAGAATCTCCAAAGAGCTGGGCACAGTGGCTCACGCCTATAATCCCAGCAGTCTGGGAGGCCAAGGCAGGTGGATTGCCTGAGCTCATGAGTCCAAGACTATCTTGAGCAAGAATGAAACAGTATTAAAAATAGAAAAAAATAGCTGGGCATGGTGGTGTATGCCTGCAGTCTTAGCTACTTGGGAGGCTGAGGCAAGAGGATCTCTTAAGCCCAAGAGTTTTAGGTTGCTATGAGCTATGACAGCACTATACCCAGAGCAACAGAGTGAGACACTGTCTCAAAAATAAATAAATAAAAAACTACAAAGAACTCAAACAAATCAGCAAGGAAACAACAACAACAAAAACAACAACAAATAACCCCATTAAAAATCGAAAAAAGACATGAATAGCATTTTTCAAAAGAAGATAGACAAATGTCCAGCAAATATAAAAAATGCTCAATATCACTAGTCATCAGGGAAACACAAGTTAAAATCACAGTGAGATACCACCTTACCCCTATTGGGATGGCCAGTAAGTAAATAAAAAAAAATAGATGCTGGTGTGGATGTGATGAAAAAGGAATGCTTATACACTATTGGTAAGATTGCAAATTAGTACAACTGCTATGGAAAATAGTATGGAGAGTCCTCAAAGTACTAAAAGTAGACCTACCATTTGACCCACCAATCCCACTTCTGGGTATTTACCTAAAGGAAAAGAAGTCATTATATTAAAAAGACACCTGTACCTGAATGTTTATCATAGCACAATTCACAGTTGCAAAGATAGAGAATAAGCCTAAGTCTCTATTCATAATATAGAATAAGCCTAAGTCCCTATTCATAGATAAGTAAAGAAAATGTGATATATATATACACATACATACATACATAGCATGGAGAACTATTCAGCCATAAAAAGGAGTAAAATAATGTCACTTGCAGCAACTTGGATGGAACTGGAGATCATTAAGTGAAATATCTCAGGAATGGAAAAGCACATACTGGGGGCAGTGCCTGTGTCTCAAAAGGTTAGGGCACCAGTCCCATATGCCGGAGGTGGCAGGTTCAAACCCAGCCTCGGCCAAAAACTAAGAAAAAAAAAAAAAGAAAAGCACATACCATATGTTCTCAGCAAGTGGGAGCTAAACAATGGGTCCACATGATCATAAAGTGGTATAAAGGACGCTGGAAACTAAGAAGTGGGGGGTGGTGGTGAAAGGGGGATGAAGGATAAAAACTTACCTGTTGGGTTCAATGAACACTGTTCCGGTAGTAAGCACACTGCAGACCCCGACTTCAGCATCACACAATTCATCCATGTAACAAAATGCTTGAATATTTTAAAACAAAAATTATTTTTTTTAAAAAGCAGAAACATAAAGGATTTGGGGGAATTTTTTAAAGAAAATGGTCTGAACCTAGACCTCCCAATTATTTCAGTGAAATGTGGAAGAAAGAAGCAAAACTGAAAAGGAAAGGAATGAAAATAGTTAAAAAAAAAAACACAAAAAACCAAATATAACAACACTAATAAATTTGTCTTGAAAGATGGGAAGTAAACATAAATATATTGATTCTCATAATTATAAAAGGTATACATTGGCATAAGTGGCAGGGTTGAAATTGTGAATATAGAAAAATTAAAAAAAACAAACACTTCTTCCTTAAGAATCAGGAGAAAGTAGAATAAAACATCTGTCATTTTGGTAAGTATTTATTTCTATAGCCTTTTGGTTTCAGCATCGTGGTTTCCTCTTTACTGATGTACCTCCTACTGTTGTGCCCACCCCGGGGGTCGCCTACCCAAAGACCACTCACAATCACAAATCGATGCAAAAAGCAAGAGGCAGGTTTATTGCTGGCGCGTCAGGGTTCCTCAGCCATAAGGGGGAAGGAACCCCCGAGAGGCTGTTACAAGCTGCTTTTAAAGCGAAAAACTACATGCAGGGGGGTGAGGGGGCGTTAGGGTCTGAGGCGGTTGGTGATTGGGGAATTTATAACTTGCAGGGTTGCTGGGCAGTTTTGCTCTAGGGACTTTTTGCGACGGTTATTTTTAGTGCGGGTATGAGGGAGTAGGGAGAGGGTAGGGTGTTGCCTCCAGGTGCAAGAGTCTGATATGCGGGTAGAATGTTTTCATTGTTTTAGGGCCTCCTTACTGCCCTGTGGCCTAACATTCCCCCCTTGAGTTATGTACTAGTCTTAATCTTAAGACTAGTGCTGTGGCTCGTCCTGCGCTAGGGTCCTATATTGTTGGGTAAGGATGAGAGCATGGGTGATGTTGAGTTTTTCATGAATAAAGGCTAACAGGTGGTTCAGGATGCAGGGGCCGAAAGTGAGGAGGAGGAGAAGAATTATAAGGGGTCCAGTTATAGAAGATATGAGGGTGGTGAGCCAGGGGGACTTTTTGAACCAGGTTTCGAAAAATCCTTGTTCTGATGTTAACTC
>NW_003852483.1:595007-620336 GCF_000181295.1 Otolemur garnettii
GCCTCTTCAGTAGCTGGGACTACAGAAGCCTGCCACAATGCCCAGCTATTTTTAGAGACAGGGTCATGCTCTTGCTCAGGCTGGTCTTGAACTCCCGAGCTCAAGCAATCCACCTGCCGTGGCCTCTCAGAGTGCTAGGATTATAGGCGTGAGCCACCACACCCGGCCTTATTTTTATAATCTTGAGTTTTGGCAAGGGCAAAGGGAAATATATGAGGTTGGAAAATTAAGTTCACAAACTCATCCTAGAAAAAGTGCTTTGAAGGGTAGACTGGGCACGCTGTCAGTGCCGGCTTCCCAAGGGAAGTACTTCAAGGGTGACCACAGTGATATTCAGCAATGAGGGAGGTATGTAGCGCTTCTTCTAGGATGAGTTCCCAAACTTAATTGTGCAACTTTGCATAAACTGAAGACTATTTACCAGTAAGTGTATCTCTCAATATTCAAATGCACATACACATTTAATTAGCAATTCCACTTCTAAGAACTTTTTTTTTTTGGACAGAGTCTCACTGGGTAGAGTGTCGCTCTGGGTAGAGTGCTGTAGTGTCATAGCTCACAGCAACCTTAAACTCTTGGGTTCAAGTGATCCTCTTGCCCCAGCCTACTGAAGAGCTGGGGCTACAGGTGCCCACTGCAACACCCAGCTAATTTTTCTATTTTTTTAAGTAGCGACAGGGTTCTGGCTCTTCCTCAGGCTAGTCTTGAACTCTTGAGCTCAAGCAATCTATCTGCCCAGCCTCCCAGAGTGCTAGGATTACAAATGTAAGCCACCACAGCTGGCCTCTAAGAATATTCTCGACAGAAATATTTGCACCTGATCACACTGTACAGTGCAATGTTACTTTAAAATAACAAAGGAAGAGCCAGGCTAGGTGGCTCACGCCTGTAATCGTGTATACTTTTCTTTTCTGGGAGGCCGAGGCAGGTAGATTGCCTGAGTTCACAGGTTTGAGACCAGCCTGAGCAAGAGCGAGACCCTGTCTCTAAAAATAGCCAGGTGTTGTAGTGCGTGCCTATAATCCCAGATACTTGGGAGGCTGGGGCAAGAGAATCACTTTGAGCCCAAAACTTTGAGGTTGCTATGAGCTGTGACGCCACGGCACTCTGCTGAGGGTGACAAGTGAGACCCTGTCTCAAAAAATAAATAAATAAATAAAAATAAAATAACAGGGGAGAGGGAGGCAAGGAGAGAGGGGAGGATGGGTGGAGAGAGGGTAACTGGTGGGACCACACATACAGTGCATCTTACAAGGGTACATGTGAACTAAATGTAGAATATAAATGTCTTAACACAATCACTAAGAAAATGCCGTGAAGGCTATGTTAACCAGTTTGATGAAAATATTTCAAATTGTACATAAAACCAGCATATTGTATCCCATGATTGCATTAACGTACACAGTTATGATTTAATAAAATAAAATAACAAAGGAAGGAAGAAGGGAGGAAGGAAGGAATTACCTAATTAAAAGGGAGCATTTAAAAGATTATGAAAAATTATATGCTGGAAAGAGAGTTGTTAGCATGATGACAGTGCTGAAGGTCTTTGTTTTATTTAGTTTTCATTTTTATGATCTTTTTTATTTTACTTTGTGTCCCTTTTTGTGTATCATACAAGTTTCCTACCATAAAAATTACAAACATATTATTTTTTTACTAGTATAAAGAGGACAGTCTTGATATCACTTCTACTTTTTAGCTATCCTGCTTTCCTTTCCTGTGTAGGGGAGGAAAGGCTTCCTTCTACACTCTTAGGTTTTGTCACTGGCTTAAGAATCAAACGGACACAGACAGATCAATAGAGGAGAAGCCTACCAACTTATTTAACATTTTTGCATGTACACGGGAGTCTTCAAAGGCAAACGATGACCTGAAGAAACTATCAGGCCTCAAAGCTTATGTACTTTTCTTACACGAAGAATGATAAATTGTGGGCATGTGACAAGACAAAGGGCTTGGGGAAGGGGCTGTAAATTATGGGACAGTGACATATGTGCATGAAACTAATGGGAGATAAAAATTATTTTTGTAGGTTTGTTTGCCCAGATCTATTTTACTTGACTCCAAGTCTGCGATGACAAGAATGTTCTCTTCCTATACAGGGAACCTTTTTCTTGGGAACTTTATGACTTGCCTTTTGGTAGAAAGGAGGTCCAAAAGCCTTCCTGTGTCTGCTTGTCATGTGCCTTAAGCTGAAAGTAATCAATGTGCCAAAGCCACATTTTTCCGGGCGGCACATTCTGACCCCTTTGATCCAGCACCCCAGGTTGTCCTGGTGAATGAGCTGTCCTCAGCATGGACCTGGTAGCAGACAGCCATGCATAATAGTCTTTCAATTTGCTCTGTGACTGCAGCATCGGTTTTCTTTTCTGCAAAGATTGGACGGATGCTAATACACATGTTAGCATGCTTTTAGCTGCAAGGAACTGGCCAGGCGAAGGTAAATGCAGACCCCTGTAAGTGAAGTCTGGGGCCCTTCCCAGCCCCACCCTCCTCCCAACCCCCCACTGTGTCCTCAGCACCCAGGGACACTCTGTCCTTTGGCTTGGTGGTCTGGGTGCTCGCTGCTCTCCAGGATGGCAGATACAGCAGGGAAGGACAGCAACCAAAGCCTCACATGCAGCAGGAAGGACAGCCAGAGGAGGGACGTCCCAGCAGACATGGCCTTCCTCAGTTAGGGGAATGGGGAATGGAATGGGGCTTGACTTGCAGTGGGGATGGCTCAGCTTCCCCTGCAGCCTGTAGGAAGGAGACCTGAAAAGCAAACACTGAAGCAGACGGAGGCACGGGTGGGAATGCGCCGGGCCAGAGGGGTGCCAGGTGGGCAATCAGCATACGCCACAGAGCTTCCTGGACAACTGCTAGGACTGGGGTCCTGCAGGCAGCGAGCTTTCTCCTTCTCCCGCCCTCTCAAGTCTCCAGTCCCCTCTGGTACAGGCATCCACATGGTTCTATATTCCAGGGGCCACTTGGTGCTGACTTTCCAGCTGAGGGAGACAGCAGCACTGGGCTAAACCCCAGGCAAACACACTCGCCTCATGCGTCCTGGGGAAGTCTGCTGTGACTCTTGTGCCTTTGGCAAGCACTGCAGAGATAGATTACAAAGGTCTTTTTCCCAATATTTTTATGGTAGTAAAATATACATAACATAAACATTACTGTCTTAACCATGTTTAAATGAACAGTTCAGGGGTATTAAGTACATTCACCTTGTTGTGCAAACATTGTCACCATTGATCTCCAGGGCTCTTTTCATCTCATAAAACTGAAACTCCATTCTCATTACACATACCCCCCCCCATTCTGCTTTCTGTCTCTATACTTTTGTCTAAGTACATTATAAAAGTAGAGTCATACAGCATTTTTCTTTTCATGATCGGCTAATTTAACTTAATGTAATGTCCTCAAGGTCCCCCCAAATTGTAGCGTCAGAATTTCCTCCTTTTTAAGGCTGAATGGAGAGACCCCCCCTTTTGCTTATCATCCATCATCCTTGAGAGACACTTGGGTTGCATCGAGTGCTCAGGCCTTTGACCTGGCCGACTGGCCCTGCGAGGGGCCGTGCTCTCAGATCTCTACGGAGACTGGCAGTTAACTATATTACATTTAAGGACCATCGAAAGGTAGCTCCAGACTTTCTGATGGCAGCTTGTTTTGGACTTTATTCCAGTGTCTAAATAAAAGTTCTGGACTTTTTTTTGAAATTTGTTCCATTTGTTCTCTTGGTTTGTCATGCTGGAATTTAAGAAAATTTTTAGACAGAACCCAAGTCCTAGCAGTTGTCTGGGAAGCTCTGTGGAGCAGCCATGGTGGCTCATGCCTGTACATCCAGCATGTAGGGAGGCTGAGGAGGGAGGATTGCTTGAGATCAGGAGTTTGAAACCAGCCTGAGCGCTTCCCACAATAAACCTCAAGGTGAGTCATTGCATTTCTGGATGGAGCAAAGACAATAAAGTACAAGTTTAGTCTTCCAGTGACGCGTCCTGTCACTGAGTTGGCAGCTGCCTTTCAGTGGGCTGTGAGAGTCAGGACCCCTTCTTGCTTTCAAGGCAAGAAAGCGTCGTTCTTTGCTACAAGGGTGAGATGTGCTCTTGGGATTTGTGGAGACTGTCTGTCTGTCAGTCACGGTCCACAGTGAATCACATCTGCTCTGTCCAGGCTCCCTGCCAAGTGGCAGCACTGCCCTCCTCACTGAGATGTGAAGTACATTTCTCCATCCTGTGAGTCTGGGCTGGCTATGCAATTTGCTTTTACAAACAGAAGGGGACATGGTGCCAGTTCCAGATCCTCAGAGGGACTGGGAGACCACCCAGTTTGGCCTGTGTTGGATGAAGATCTGAGGTGGTGCCCAAACCAGAGGTAGAACCTGTGAGTGAGGCTGTCCGGGACCTACCCAGCAGCTGACCCTCTGCAGTTGTGTGTGTGAGCCCCAGAGAAACCGATAGAGGACTCATCCATCTAACCCGCAAAAATCATGAAAAATAAATGCCAGTAATCACTGCTGCTTTAAGCCACCCAATTCATAGGTGCTGTGTTTCATGGCAATATATAACTTATCCAGCATATGCAGACTAAAATAAGTTATTGGCTCCGAGACAGGAAGGGAAGTACAGAAGGCCAGGCCCTGCTACGCTTTGTGTCTGAGAGGAGGTGGACTCTGATGCCACCATGGCGCCAGTACTGGGAGGTGCAGGACTCAGTAGATGGGCAAGACACTACTATTGGGTGGCATCATAGTAGGGTCCAAGAGTAGGGGGCCCACCCAACACTGCAGCCTTCCCACACACTGCACGCCTTTTCATCTTCTCTTAGCTGAATAAGTGGTACTCAAGCAATTGCACTAAGGATATGCCATCTGAAATTTCCCAACAAATCACCAACTGAAACCCAGTGATATCTTTGGACATAAAAGACTAGACCCTCCGGCAGCAATGCTAGAGGATCCTGGAACACCTAATGAATGGGGGCTAATTTATGTCTTTGTGTAGTTACCAGCCAGGGGTGGGAAGTTCAAGGGCCCCCTTAGTGTGCATGGTCTAGAGCCTACTGGAATCTTCAGGGATGGAGAGCAGGTAGTATCTCAGTCTATTCTTGCTGCTATAACAAAACATCTAAGGGGCTGGGCACAGTGGCTCATGCCTATAATCCTAGCACTCTGGAAGACCAAGGCAGGTGGATTGCCTGAGCTCAGGAGTTCGAGACCAGCCTGACCCAAAGCAAGACACCATCTCTTAAAAAAAAAAAAAAGTCGGGCATTGTGGTGGGTGCCTATAGTCCTCAGTCCCAGGAGGCTGAGGCAAGAGGATCACTTGAACCCAGGAGTTTGAAGTTGCTGTGTGCTGTGACACCATGCATGGCACTCTACCAAGGGTGACAAAGTGAGACTCTGTCTCAAAAACAAACAGCTGAGACTAGGTAACGTATAAAGAACAGACATTTACCATATTTTGCCAAATAAATATGCTCCTGTGTATAATGCACATACATGTTTTTGGCCCAAACTTCCAGAGAAAAAAATATATTGTTTTAATTTTTTAAATTTCTGATTAACATAAGGTAGATTACATAGCTTGCTTTTGTGAATTTGAAGTCCAAGTTGTAGTTGTGTCCTTCACAAGGAAATGTGCCATATATCTGTGCAATGTACCCATTGGGTGGGAATTTACCCAACCTTTCCTCCTCCTGATCTGAATTTAACTGAGTTGCCACACGTGAGCTTGTTGCTGTTAATCTACCATTTCCAATTTAGTACTAAGTACAGGTGATGCTTGTTTTTCCGTTCTTGTGATATTGCACTTAGGAGAATGTTCCCTAACTCCATCCAGGTTGCTATGAAAGATAAAAAATCTCTATCATTTTTATGCTAAATACCATTCCATGATATACATATATCACAATTTATTAATCCGTTCATGGGTTGAAGGCACTTAGGTTGTTTCTACATCTTTGCGATTGTGAGTTGTGACATTACAAACATTTAAGTGCAACAGTCCTTATGGTAAAATGTCTCTTCTTTTGGGTAGATACCTAGTAATGGGATTGCAGGATCAAATGGGAGGTCTACTTTTAGTTCTTTGAGGAATTTTCATGCTTCTTTCCATATAGGCTATACTGGTTTGCACTCCCACTAAGGGTGCGTATCTGTTCTTTTCTCTCTGGGCCCAGGCAGCATCTGCTGCTGTAGGACCTTGTGATGTGGGCCATTCTCACTGTGGTTAGGTGTTATCTCAAAGGGGTTTTGATTTACATTTCTCTGATGATTAGGAATGATGAGAAGTTTTTTATGGGTTTGTTGACCATTAGTCTGTCCTCATGAGCAAAGTTTTTGTTCACGTCTCTCGGTCAGTTTTTAATGGGGTTGTTTGCTATTTTCTTGTTGATTTCCTTGAGTTCCTTATACATTGTAACCATTAGTCTTTGTTGCATTCATATGCAAATATATTCTCCCATTCTGTAGGTTTGTCTCTTTGCTTTGTTGATTGTGACCTTAGCTGTACAGAATTTTTTTTTAACTTGATGGGGTCCCATTTATTTATTTTTATTGTAGTTGCAATTGCCAGTGGAGTCTTCTTCACAAATTCTTTCCCTAGGCTGATACAATTCAGAGTTTTTTCCTCATACTCTTGTTTAGGATTTTTATATTGTCACATGATAGATTTAAATCTTTTATTCATTGTGAGTTAATTTTTGTTTAAGTGATGAGAGGTGCAGGTCCAGTTTCAGTCTTTGACATGTGGCTAACCAGTTTTTCCAACACCGTTTATTGAATTGGGATTTTTTCTCCTGCGTATGCTTCTGTTTGCTTTGTCAATCAGATGGCAATATGAGGCTTGTTTCATCTCCAGATCCTCTGTTCTGTTTCACAGATCTGTGTCTCTGTTTTTATGCCAAAAACATGCTGTTTTGATCACTTTAAACCTGTAGTATAACCTGAAGTCTTCTAAAGTGATGCTTTCAGATTTGTTGTTATTTCGTAGAACTTCGTTGGCTGTTCTGTTTTTGTTTCTTTTTTTCTGGTTCTAAACAAAACATAGAACTATTTTTTAAGATCTTCAAAGTATGGCACTTGTATTTTAATGGGAATTTCATTGAATCTGTAGATTTTGGGGGTAGGTACAGACATTTTAACAATGTTGATTCTTCCAGGCCATGAGCATGATATGCTCTTCTGTTAACTTCCTCTGGTATTTCTTTTTTCAGTTAAATATATTCCAAAGTATTTCATTTTCTTTGTTGCTACTGTAAAGGATGTTGTATCTTTGATTTGATTCTCAGCTTGACTATTTTTGCCATATATGAAGGCTACTGATTTGTGTACATTGATTCTATATTCTGAGGCATTAATTACTGTATATTTTTGATCATTTCCAGGGGTCTCATGGTTGAGTTCTTGGGGTTTTCGAAGATCATACCATCAGCAAAGAGTATTAGTTTGACCTCCTCTGTCCCTGTTTAGATACCTTTGATATCCTTCTCTTGTCTGTTTGCATTGGCTAGGACTTTCAACACTAAGTTGAATAGTGGAGATAGTGGACATACTTGTCTGGTTCCAGTTCTAAGTGGGAATACTTTCAATTTTTCTTCCATTCAATATGATGTTCACTGTGGGTTTGTCATAAATGGATTCTATAAGTTTCAGGAATGTCTCATCTGTGCCAATTTTCTTAAGTGTTCTCATAAAATAAAAAGGATGCTGAATTTTGTCAAATACTTTTTCTGCATCTATTGAGAGGATCATATGGTCTCTGTTGTTACTTTTGTTTATGTGGTGGATTATGTTTATAGATTTGCATGTGTTGAATCAGCCTAGCATCCCTGGCATGAAGCCCAGTTAGTCATGATGAATTACTTTTTGATGCATGGCTGAATTCCGTTTGCTCAGATTTTACTGAGTATGTTTGCATCAGTATTCATTAATGATATTGGTCTACAGTTTTCTTTTTTTGTTGTTGTTATATCCTTTTCTGATTTTGGCATCGGGGTGATATTTACTTTGTAGAAGGAGTTGGGTAGGGTTCCTTCCTTCTCAATGTTTTGGAATAGGTTCTGCAATATAAGTATGAGCTATTCCTTGAAAGTCTGATAGAATTCTCGTGGGAACTCATTCAATCTAGGACTTCTATTTGTTGGATGCTTTTTTATTGTTGTTGTTTTAATTTTGGTGCTTGATACTTGTCGTTCAAGAGTTCTGTTTCTTCCTGGATGAGTCTAGGGAGGTGGTGTGATTCCAGAAATTTGTCTATTTCTTCAACATTTTCAAATTTCTTTTTTTTTTTCGTCTTTTTTAATTGTTAAATCATATTTGTGCACATTAATACTATCATGGGCTATAGTGTGTTGTTTCCATATACAATTTGAAATACTTTCATCCAGTTGGGCAACATAGCCTTCTTTTCCCTCTATCTGTTTTTTTTTTTTTTGCAGTTTTTGGCTGGGGCTGGGTTTGAACCTGCCACTTGCGGCATATGGGGCCGGCGCCCTACTCCTTTGAACCACGGGCGCTGCCCTTTCACATTTCTGAGTGTAGATATTTTTATAGTATTTAGTGATGATATTTTACATTCTGTGGCATCTGTTGTTATTTACCCTTTGTCATTTCTGATCTTTTTTGTTTCTGGTTAATCTGGGTTTATCAATTTTGTTTATCTTACCAAAGAACCAATTTTTTCTTCACTAATCTTCTGAATGGCTTTTTTTGTTGTTGTTGTTCTCGATTTCCTTCAGTTCTGATATGATTTTAGTTATTTATTTTCTTCTGCTAGGTATGGGACTGGATTTATCTTCCTTAACATGATTCATTAGATTGTTGCTTTGTATTCTTTCTGATTTTTGGATGTGGACATTTGATGTGATGAATTTCCCCTCTTAGGACTGCTTTTGCAGTATCCCACAGGTTTTGATAACTTGTGGCCTCACTGTCATTTCCTTAAGGAATCTGATGATTTCCTTCTTTATCTCCTCCTTGACCCAGCTATTGGTCAGCAATAGGTTGTTTAGTTTCTATGACTTTATGTAGGGTTGAGCATTTCTGTTGGAATTGATTTCTACTTTTATTCCACTGTGGCATGTAAAGATACATGGCGTAATTTCTATTTTTAAAAAATTGAGGCTTGTTTTGTGACTTAGGATGTGATCAGTCATAGAAAATGATCCATGAGCTAATGAGAAGAACATATATTCAGTAGTACTGGGGTGAAATGTTCTGTAGATGTCTGTTAAGTCCATTTGTTCCAAAGTTGAGTTTAATTCTGAAATTTCTTTGTTTAATTTCTGCTTGAAGGATTTGTCCAGTTCTGTCAATGGGGTGTTAAAGTCCTAAAGTATTATGGTATTATTGTTTATCATTTTGTTTAGATCAAGAAAATTGAGCCAGGCCTTGTGGCGGGCACCTGTAGTCCCAGCTACATGGGAGGCTGAGGCAAGAGAATTGCTTAAGCCCAAGAGTTTGAGGTTGTTGTGAGCTGTGATGCGACAGCACTCTACTGAGGGTGACATAGTGAGACATTGTCTCCAAAAAAAAATGTGTTTTACAAATCTAAAAGTGCTCAAGTTGGGTGCATAAATATTTTGGATAGATATGACTTCTTTTTTTTTTTTTTTTTTTGAGACGGAGCCTCAAGCTATCCCCCTGGGTAGAGTGCCGTGGCATCACACTCACAGCAACCTCCAACTCCTGGGCTCAAGCGAGTCTCCTGCCTCAGCCTCCCAAGTAGCTGGGACCACAGGCGCCTGCCACAACGCCTGGCCATTTTTTGGTTGCAGCCATCATTGTTGTTTGGCGGGCCCGGGCTGGGGATTCGAACCCTCCACCTTAGGTGTATGTGGCTGGTGCCTTAGCCGCTTGAGCCACAGGCGCCGAGCCATCTTTCTTTACTTTTGTTGCTTTAAAGCCAATGTTATCTGCTCTGAACATTGCAACCCCAACTTTCTTTTGGTGCCCTAACCACTGAGCAATGGGCACCCAGCCAAGGCTTGAATTTTTTTATCCAATCAGTAAGCCTATGTCTCTTCAGTGGGGAGTTCAAGCCATTCACATTTATTGAGAAAACTGATACTGATAAGACAGGTGGTTTTCTGTCTATCCTGTTGTGAGAGACTCTGTTGCTTTGTTTTCTCACTTGGGCCACTGTGGTAGCTAGGCTTTATCCTTATGTTACTAGGTAGTTTTGCTTTGTGGGGAGACCACTGTATTGGTATGTGTATAGTACAGGCCTGAGTACTTCCTGCAGGTCTAGTGGTGACGAATTGTCTCAAATTTTGCATGTCAGGAAAAGATTTATTTTCTCCATCATATATGAAACTTAGTTTTGCAGGATACAGAGTCCTAGACTGGCAGTTGTTCTGTTTGAGAAGGATGAAAATAGAAGCCTACTCTTTTCTGGGTTGTAAAGTCTTCACTAATGAGTGTAGGTCAGATGCTGCTTATGCCTGGAAGCTTGTAGAATTTCTTTCATTTTGAATTTGGCCAGGCTAATTACAATGTATCTAGAAGATGCTTTGAATTGAGTCATCCTGGAGTTTGATAACCATCTAATAACTGTACATCTGGGTCTCTGGCAATGGTTGGGAAATTTTCAACTATAATATCTTCAAGTAGAGCTCCCCTGCTTTTAGGACTACCTTCATCTCTGTCAGGGACACCTATGATGCCTGTTTGCGTGCTTTGCATAGTCCCAAATCTCTCTAAGAGAGTGCGTGCTCGGCTTCTGCTTTCTTCTTTTCTTTCTCTTTAAATGATTGGATTAGCATAAAAGTCTTGTCTTTGCCTTCTGAGAATCTTTCTTCTCCATGATTTAGTCTGTTGCTAAAGCTCTCTGCTATGTTTTGAAACTCCCTGAATGTCTCTTTCAATACTTTAAGCTCTGCTATATCCTTCCTAATTTTTTTCAGATCCTTGGTGACTTTGTGTTTAATTTTGGTAATTTCTTGAGACAAATTTTCGGATGTCTTTTTGCTGGGTTGACCCTTTCTCTTAATTCCATTCATCTTATTTGCCATTCCTTGTCTAAATTTCATTTCTGTCACTTCAACAATTCCTTATGGTTGGAATTTTTTGTGGTAGGTCCACTGTGATGCCTTGGGGATTGATCTGTTCTGATTTTTCATGTGGCCAAAGTTCTTTGGAGGTTTCTCCTCATGTGCGGTTGTGTGGTTTTATTTTAAATTCTTTTTCTCTTCCTCCTCTTTACCTTTTCTTTTTCTTTTTCTTTTTGGCCGGGGCTGGGTTTGAACCTGCCACCTCCGGCATATGGGGCTGGTGCCCTATCCTTTTGAGCCACAGGTGTCACCCCTCTTTACCTTTTCTTTCTTTAACTGTAGGTTGAGTTGACACTTGTGTTGGCAATGATGAAGTATTTGAAGGGATAGGTATATGCTATGGTCATAGCCACTCAGTGTTCTGTTTTAATTTCTTTTTTTTTTTTGAGACAGAATCTCACTGTGACTCCCTTGGTAAAGTGCTATGGCAGCATAGCTCACAGCAATCTCAAACTCTTGGGCTCAAGTGATCCGCTTGCCTCAGCCTTCCACATGGTTGTGATTACAGGTGCCTGCCACAACGCCCCGCTATTTTTAGAGATGAGGGTCTCACCCTTGCTCAGGCTGGTCTCAAATCTTGAGCTCAGGCAACCCACCCCCGTTTGTCTCCCAGAGTACTGGGATTACAGGTGTGAGCTGCTACACCTGGCCTGCTGTTTTAATTTCTTTTTTTTTCTTTTTTGTGGTTGTTGCAGTTTTTGATCAGGGCTGGGCTTAAACCCACTACCTCTGGTATATGGGGCTGGTGTCCTACTCCTTGAGCCACAGGCACTGCCCTGTTTTAATTTCTTTTCTTTTTTTTTTTTTTTTGCGGTTTTTGGCCGGGTCTAGGTTTGAACCCGCCACCTCTGGCATATGGGACCAGCACCCTACTCCTTTGAGCCACAGGTGCTGCCCTTAATTTCTTAGTTTGAATTTTTGTTAGGTTATATTTAGGTACTTCTTTTTTATAAAGGAATTTTAGCTTTTTAAAAACATATAGTATAAGAGATTTTATGTTTTATGAAATTACAATTATGAAACAGATGAACAGAGGCAAGGTGCAATAAATTTTATGTACTAGTAACAAATTTATGATATTTATATATCATAGAAGGCCAAGAGCTCTTTGTTACTGTCACAATCAGAAGTATCATCTTCCTCAATTTCTACATTACCAGTGTCTTCTGAAGAGTCATTTCCCTTATCTGGGTAAGTTTTACTGTCCTCAGTTCCATCCATAGCATTGCCAATGCTGCATTTTTTAAATTATTTCACAGCTTCCTTGTTGACATTATTCCAAGATCTTAGGGCCCAATTACAAACCTGGATGATGGATTCTTCTTTGATTCTGCCTACTGACCACAACATTCACTCTTTCTTCATTAGGCCTTTAAAGGGCTTATTTACTGACACATGAAAAGGTTGCGGTTGGCTGGTTAGCCAAACAAGTATCACAGCAAGATGGGTTTTCAAATCTGATGCAATTGCTTTTGCACTTTGTGTAACATGGGCTTTCATTGCAAGTTTGTCACAAATTCAACAAAACTGATTAACATATGCAGGATGCTATTTTGCATACAGCATTTTCCCAGAGTTACACTTTTAATGCATAGGCATAAAGAAAAGAATTTAAAACATTTATATAAATACAGAATTTGTACTACCCATGTATAATGTCGATTCTTATTTTGCCTCAAAAATTTGGGCAAAAAAGTACACATTATACATGAAAAAAATTCAGTATTTCTTATAGCTCTGGACGCTGAGAGGTCCAAGATCCAGAACTGGTCAATTCATTGTCTTGTGTGGGACCAGTCTCTGCCTCCAGAATTGTGCCTTAAATGCTACATCCTCTGGAGGGCAGGAATGCTGTGCCCTCATGTGGCAAGGACAGAAAGGCATAGTCTCCTAATCTTTTATAAGGTTGTTAATCTCATTCATGAGAGCTCTATACTCATGACTTAATCACTTCCTGCAGGTAACACCTCCTGGTACTATTACAATGATGATTAAGTTTCACCATAAGAATCTGCGAAGTGGTAGTGACCATAGGTGGTAGTGAACAGCTCTCTAGAACACCTTAGTCTTCTTTCCATGATAGATTGAGCAAACATTTAACATGCCTCCACTCTCTACTTTATCTAATCTTCTCTGACCTAGAGCTCACTTTAATTGTCACTATGCCTACTTAACAATAGTCCCCCTTATCTGTGGTTTCGTAGAAAAGTTACTCATGGTTGGCTGGGTGCAGGGTGGCTTGTGCCTGTAATCCTAGCACTCTGGAAGGCCAAGGCAGGTGGATTGCTTGAACTCAGGAGTTTGAGACCAGCCTGAGCAAAAGTGAGACCTCATTTCTAATAAAAATAGAAAAACTAGCTGGGCAAGGTAGTGCATAGCTGTAGTCCCAGCTACTCAGGAAGCTGAGGCAGGAGAATTACTCAAGCCCAAGAGTTTGAGGTTGCTGTGAGCTATGATGACACCACAGCACTCTTCTCAGGGTGATAGAGTGAGACTGTCTAAAAAAAATAAAAAAACAAGTTACTGATAGTTAACCTTGGTCTGGAAATATTAAATGTAAAATTCAAGTCATAAAAAATTTATAAATTTTGAATTGTACACCATTCTGAGTGGTGTGATAACCTCATAACACCCTGCTACATTCTGCTCAGGATATGAATCATCCAGTGTATCCATGTTGCATGATCTACTCGCCTGTCACTTAGAAGTCTTAGTAGCTGTCTTGGTTATAAGAGTTTGGTACTATCTGAAGTTTTGGGCACCTGTTGGGGGTGGGGGGTTGGTGATCTTGGAACCTATCCCTCATAAATAAGGGACTATTTAGACTTCTATACTATGTGTATTATTTATTAGGGATGCTGTGGTGATTAATTTTATGTGTCAACTTGGCTAAGTCATGGTACTGGTTTTTTGGCAAACTTCAGTCTAGAGGTTGCTATGAAGGTATTTTTAGATGTGATTGACAATTTAATCAGTAGATTCTGAGTCTAGCAGATTTACCCTTCATAATGTAGGTGGGCCTCATCTAATCAGTTAAAGATCTAAAGAAAGAAATACTGAGGTCTCCCAAGAAAGAAGGAATTCTGCTTTCAAGACTACCTTTTGATTTGAGATGTAACACTGACTGTTATCTGGATCTTCAGCAGGTAGCTTGCTCTGCAGAATTTGAATTTGCCAATTCCTATAATCTCATGAGCCAGTTCTTAAAATGAATCTCTGTCTTTCTGTGGGTTTCTTTCTCTATAGATAGACAGACAGACAGACAGATACACACACACACACACACACACACACCCTACCTCTTATTGGTTCTATTTCTCTGGAGTACCCTGACTGATACAGCTGTCCTAATAAACCACCACACACTGAACAGCTTAAATGAGAAAAATTTATTAATTCACAGTTGTGGAGCTGGAAGACCAACACCCCAAGTTGCTGACAGGTTAGTTTTTTCTGAGGGTTGTGAGAAAGAAGCTATTCCAGGCCTCTCTTTTTGGCATGCCTTAGCTTACAGCAGAACCACCCACATGGTATTGTGGACTGGATGTTTGTGTCTCCCCAAATTCATATGCAGAAGCCCTACCCCTCAGTGTGGTAATATTTGGAGCCGGGGCCTTCGGAAGGTAATCAAGTTTAGCTGAGGTCACAAAGGTGGGGTTCCCAGGATGGAATCAGTGCCCATCTATACCCATATACATGTGAGGTCTGACAATGAAGTTCATGAACTAATCCTAGTTCATGCGCACGTTATTGCTGGGTATCACTACGGTCATATTCAAAGTACTCCCCTTGGGAAGCTATGCACTAACACCAGGGCCTAGTCCATTCTTCAAAGCAGTTTTGGAACTTTTTCTGGAATGGGCATCGGAGATGTCTTAGTACAAGGTCTGACAATTAAGTTCATGAACTTGCCACTATGCACTTGTGTTGGCAGCATGGTACCAGCAACCCAGTAAGATTTCATAACTTTGCTGTATCAGAGTCTCACAGCTGTATTTATGTTCATATGTGGTGGTGTCTTGCTGAGTGGCATTCATTATTGTTGTTGCACGTTTTTGTGTCCCTTATGACGACAGCTCTGATGGTCATTCCAGAAAAAGAGTTCCAAAATGTTTTGAAGGGTGGACTAGGCCCTGGCATCAGAGCATAGCCTCCCAAGGGGAGTACTTCGAAGGTGACCATAGTGATATTCAGCAATGAGGTATGTAGCACTATTCCTAGGATGAGTTCACAAACTTAATTGTCTTACCTTGTATATACTGCTATCTCCATGCACACAAACCAAGAAAAGGTGTGTAAGCACACAGTGAGAAGTCTGTGATCTCAAGCCAGGAAGCAGGCCCTTGCCAGGAAATAAATCTATTGTCACCTTATCTTGGACTTCTCAGCTTCCAGAAATGTGAGAAATAAATGCTTAAGCCACCCAGTCTACAGGATTCTGCTACAGGGCACAAGCTGCCTAGACATGGCGTTCTCCTTGTCTGTGTGTCTATCTCCAGATTCCTCCTTTCCATAAGGACATGGCCATAAGGGATTAATGCTCAGTCTGTGATCTCATTTTTAGTTTGATTGCCTCTATAAAGATCGAGTCTCCAAACAAGGTCACATTCGGTGGGTCTGGGAGTTAGGATTTTAACATAGGAATTTTCAGGGGACACAGTTCAACCCATACCACTCTGCCATCATGTATGAATCATCTCAACTTTCTTCCAACAAGTTTTAACTTTCTATAATTTTATTCACCCTTCCTACCTATAGAAAACATATAGAATTTGCTCCCTGGCTGGGCACAGTGGCTCACATCTATAATCCTAACACACTGGGAGTCCAAGGTGGGTGAATTGCCTAAACTCAGATTAGAGACCAGCCTGAGCCAGAGCAAGACCCTGTCTCTAAAAATAGCTGGGTGTTTTGCTGGCTGCCTGTAGTCCCAGCTACTTAGGAGGCTGAGGCAAAAGAATCGCTTAAGCCCAAGAGTTTGACATTGCTATGAGCTGTGATGCTACGGCACTCTACCAAGGGTGACATAGTGAGATTCTGTTTCAAAAAAAATAAATAGGCTTGGCGCCTGTGGCTCAAGTGGCTAAGGCACCAGCCACATACACCTAAGGTGGTGGGTTCAAATCCAGCCTGGACCCGCCAAACAACAATGATGGCTGCAACCAAAAAAAAAAATAGCTCGGTGTTGTGGCGGGCACCTGTGGTCCCAGCTACTTGGGAGGCTGAGGCAGGAGACTCTCTTGAGCCCAGGAGTTGGAGGTTGCTGTGAGCTGTGATGCCACAGCACTCTACCCAGGGGGATAGCTTGAGGCTCTGTCTCAAAAAAAAAAAATAAAATAAAATAAATAAATAAATAAAATAATTATATCATCTGCTTCTCTCAAAGTCAAAGCAGATGCTTCTCTCCATGGTTGATGTCAGCATGGTCTGGGGAAGGGGCCTGGACACTAAGTTCATCTGGATGGGTGCTCTGTCCCTGCACTTCAGACACAGTGGCAGAGTAGTGACACTTGGAGGTAGGTGATTCACTGCAGCATCAGACTGATCCTATTCCAGAAGTCTTCTGGTGATTCCGATTGCAGGCCATACGGAACTCCATTGGTTTCCATCAATTTCCAAGTCTGGTCCTCCAGGCTCCCGTCCATTTCTTGATTTTCCTCCATAGAAATCGCTTTTTTTGGTTTTTTGCACCTCTCCTCCAGCACCCTGCTCCCCTGCCCACACCCCTCTTCCCTGTCTGCCTCCACCTCATGCCCTCACCGACTTTCCATTACAGGGAAAAGGGGAGAGGCACACTATCTAAGTGTGAAGGAGATAGAAATAACAAAAGAAAAAGAAGATGTGGCAACAGTGGTGAGGAAAACAAGGACTGATAAGTCGAGGAAGTGCCAGGAAGAGGAGAAATGTAGTCAGACACAAGACAGAATCTGAGCAAAATAAATTCAACAGCTACTTTGGTAGGTGTGGTGTGAGAGGAAAAGAATTCTCATTTATGATCCACTCCCAAGTTCCTTTCTAAGGAGGATGTATCCTAAAGGTGCAGCTTGGTTCTGGGAGGCTAGCTGATGCATCCACATTTCTTTTCATTTCAGGAAGCCTTCTATTCCTTCTAAAATATAAGCCCTAAATAACACACACACACACACACACAAATACTATTAGTGGGGTAAATGTATATGGCAAATTAAAGATGGCCAGGAGATCCCCCATGTTTCTCCTGCAGATGTGAGTCTCTCTCCTTTGCCTGGGATGTGGGCTGGCCTGCAGCCATTGTGACTAATGGACTGTGGCTGATGTGAAGCCCGGTATGTTTCAGACTTGGCCTTTAAGGCTGGTAGTTATAAGTTTGCTCTCTCACAGCCCAGAGCAGCCACATCAGGAGTCTGACTTCCCTGTAACAGTGATGCTGTGAGTTTTCCAAGCTATGTGGAAAATGCCCTGGAGAGTAAGACACTGCCTGAAGACAGAGAAGGCCCGAGGACACCAAGACATGTGAGTAAAGAAGCCATCTGGGGAGGAAATGGGCCGCCCCAGCCACTCTCATTGACCCTGTGTGGCTCAGAGACAAGCTTCCCAGCTGGGCTCTTCCCAAATTCCTGATTCACAAAATCACGAGCAAAATAAAATGATTGTTTTATAATCACATGGTTGTTTTTAGCTACTAAGTTTTGATGTACTTAGTTACACAGCCATAGGTAACCAGAAGAAAGTAAAATGTTCTTGGGAAAAGATGAGGGTGGGACGGGATAGAAGACTATGACACTCTGACCCAAATTCTGGCATGGGAACAGACTAGCTGATGACATTCTGTTGCAAAACTCACATTCCCAGGATAAAATCCTCTTAGTCATGATGTATTATCCTTTTTATATTTGTAGGATTTGATCTACTGAAATATTATTTAGAATATTTTGCTTCTAGCTCATTAGGGATATTGGTCTATAGTTTGGTTTTCTTTTAATGCCTTTGTCTTATTTAGGTATCAGGGTAATGCTGGCCTCCTAAAGTGAGCTAAGAAATTCTTCCTTTTTTTCAATGTTATGGAAGACTGTGTGTAGAATTGTTATTTCTTCCTTACACACTTTGTAGAATTCACTAATGAAGACATCTGAGTCTGCTATTTTCTTTGGGAAGACATTTTTAACTATAATTGCAATTTCCTTAATAGATGTAGGGTTAGGCTCGGCGCCTATAGCTCAACCGGCTAAGGCGCCAGCCACGTACACCTAAGGTGGTGGGTTCGAATCCCCAGCCCGGACCCGCCAAACAACAATGACGGCTGCAACCAAAAAAAAAATAGCCGGGCGTTGTGGCGGGCGCCCGTGGGCCCAGCTACTTGGGAGGCGGAGGCAGGAGACTCGCTTGAGCCCAGGAGTTGGAGGTTGCTGTGAGCTGTAATGCCACGGCACTCTGCCCAGGGGGACAGCTTGAGGCTCTGTCTCAAAAAAAAAAAAAAAATAGATGTAGGGTTATTATGTTTATCTATTTTTTCCGGAATGAGGTTTAGTAGTTTGTGTTTTTCAAGGAGTTGCCCAATATATCTAAATTGTTGAAATTATTGTCATAAAGTTGTTTGGAATATCCCTTATTATCTGTTTAATGCTTATATGGCCTGTATTGAAGTCATGGCTCTCATCCCTGTAATTCATACTTTGTGTCACTCTGGCTAAAGAGTCATCCATTTCATTTGGTCTTCTCAAATATTTGGTTTTATTGGCATTCTGCTTTCGGTTTCAATGAATTCCTCTCTGTTATTTCCCACCTTTTCCTTTTGAGTTTAATTTACTCTCGTTTCCAGTTTTTTTGTTGGGAGCTGAGGTCGTTGATTTCTATGCTATTAATTTCCCTTTAAATAATGTTTCAGCAGCATCCTTACACTTTGTAATGTGTGGTGTTTTTATTTGCATTCAATTCAAAATACTTCCTAAGTTCTCTTTTTATTTCTTTTATATTCTTCAGATCATTTAGCCATGCCTTATTCCATTTCCAAATATCTGGGGAAATTCTCCAGAGATCTTACTGTTACTGATTTCTATTTAATTCCATTATGGTCAGAGAACGTACTATATAAGACTTGAATCCTTTCAAATTTATTGAGACTTGTTTTATAGGCTATCTTCATAACTCTCCTGTGTTCTTGAAAAGAATGTTGAATGGAGAGTTCTCTATATAGCAACCTGATCAAACTGACTAATAGTGTCATTCAAGTCTTCTATACCCTTACTGACTTTTTATCTAATTCTTCTACCAATTATTGAAAGAGGGGTATTAAAATCTCTAATTATAATTATGAATTTGTCTTTTTCTCCTTTCAGTTTTTGTATCATTTATTTCAGAACTCCATTATCAGGTGCACAAATGTTTAGAATTTAGAAATGTCAGAATTATCATATCCTTTTGATAAATTAACACTTTTTTTTTCTTTGCAGTTTTTGGCTGGGGCTGGATTTGAACTCACCAGCTCCGGCACATGGGGCTGGCGCCCTACTCCTTTGAGCCACAAGTGCTGCCCTAAATTAACACTTTTATTGTCATGAAATGGCCTTTATCATTGGTAGTATTTTGGGCTCTGAAATTTACTTTGTCTGATATTAATGTAGCTATTCCACTTTTCTCTTGTCTGGTGTTGATATGGTATAGCTTTATCTTTTTTCTTGTAAACAACATATAACCGAGCCTTGCTTTTTTCATTCAATCTGATAATCATTGGCTTTTAGTTATGGTGTTTATGGGGTGGCTCCTATGGCTCAAGGAGTAGGGCATCAGCCCCATATACTGGAGGTGGCAGGTTCAAACCCAGCCCTGGCCAAAAACTGCAACAACAACAAAAAGTAATAATTACGGTGTTTATCCAGTGATATTTAATGCAGTCATGAATTTGCTTATATTTAAGTTCATCATTTTGCTCTTTGCTTTCAATTTGTCCTGCCTTCCCCCCGCCTCATTTTTCTCTTTTTCTGCCTTCTTTTGGAACACTTGAATATTTTTATGATTCCATTTTATTTTAATTAGCTAATGAAATGTTTTATTATTTAAGTGTTTGCTTTGGGATTTATAGTATACATCTTTAACTGTCTGCAGCTTACTTTCAAGTGGTATTATGCCATTGCATGTACAACATGAGAACCTTATAAGCTGATATTCCCACTGTCCCTTGCTGGTCTTAATGCTATTGTTGTCTTAGACCCCAGATTATCTAAGCCAAAATCTATTGTCTTAATGTACATGCTCAACTGCCTCAACCAAACAAACCAAGAAAACAAATAAAAATGAATAAGCCAGGGCGGATGGCTCAAGGGGTAGGGTGCCGGCCCCATATGCTGGATATGCTGGAGGTGGCAGGTTCAAACCCAGCCCCAGCCAAAAACTGAAAGAAAAAAAAAATGAATAAGCTAAAACTTTGTGCTCAAATTTAAGCTTTGATGATGCTCAGCTATGAAAAGTTATGTGGTGGGCAGCACCTGTGGCTCAGTGGGTAGGGTGCCGGCCCCATATACCAAGGGTGGTGGGTTTGAACCTGGCCCCGACCGAACTGCAACAAAAAATGGCCAGGTGATGTGGCGGGTACCTGTGGTGCCAGCTGCTTGGGGGGCTGAGGGAAGAGAACCACCTCAGCCCAGGAGTTGGAGGTTGCTATGAACTGTGGCGCCGACAAAAGAGAGAACAAAAGTTATGTGGTTAAACATAAGGTGGGATGCTGGCTAAAATGCAACACAATCAAGAAATTCAAGCATCTGTCAGTATGGATTCCTGATTACTTCAACAATGTGTCTTCTAGAATAGCTGCTGGAATGAACTTGACAGATTTACAGAGTAATGTTACTGTAAACTATTTATTCATGTGGAAAATGAAATGTGTAATGTAATATACAGCTTTGTGCTCTAGTATTAATAATTGATTTTACATATGGTGCTTACAGTATATAGGTATCATTCTAAGTGCTGTACAAATGGTAATTTATTTACTATTACCTCATTCTAAAGTGGTCTGTTTACAATAGGGAAGTGAGAATTGCTATATATGGCAATTCAGGAAATGTTTCCCTTGAGAGTATAACCCATTTTGAGGATGGTATGCTTCCTGTTATGTTATTTTGCTACATCAGTTAAATCAGGGGTTACCAAGAAGGATTTAGATTACATCCCACAGGAATTCCAAATTTCTTCCTTCCTTAAAAAGAAAAACACTTGGTGTTTTATTATTTCAGCAAGTTCTCAGTCTCATTGTTTCAAATAGCCCCCATAAATTTTAGTTGTGACTGTTCATATCATTTTTGTGACATGGCATCAGACTCTCAAATAAATCCTGACAGGAGCAGGGTTGAAATTCTTGGCACAATGCACCATTTGTATAATTTACACCCCCTAAGAGATGCATAAGTCATACATTCTCATGTAGTAGGATAGGAGTTCCCATGTCTGCAACTAAGGAACTCTGAGAACATCTGTGGCACATCAGAGTCCTGGTTCTGGACAAGACTACTTGAAGTGGTGGTCCCATGGCTGGGGGCAAGGACTCCAAAGGATGTGGTACATCACTCCAAAAGGACTGACGGAACAAAGGAGTGGACTGATCCAGTTGTCTCACCAGTGAGGCTGCCAGGCTGTCTGCGTGGATCTGAGGATTCACCCCCCTCCTTCTCACCCTTAGGAGGAGAAAGTCGTCCCAGGCTCCCAGACAGTGTCTATGGAAGAGAAGATGGAGGAAAGTGAAATCCAAAAAGGGGACATTTGGACCAGCTCAAATGGGGAGTTGAATATTAAATAAACCCTCAATAAACATTAGTAAAATTACAGTCTTATAGACAGTGATATGTGTGGGAAGGAGAAAAGACAGCAGCCAAGGGAGATAGGAATGGTTTAGTCTGGGACTAGGGAGGTTGGGGAGGCTCCATGGAGGCCATGACTTTGATAGAAGATAAGGAGATGAAGCAGTGTGCCTCATGGCCTCTTGGGGAAGGGCATTCCAGGCAGCAGGGGACTGGGCCCAACCTGCGGGGAAGGCTGAGCAAGTCTGTGGGAAAGTAAGACTCCGGGGGCGGCAGCAGAGGGCAGGTTGTGGGGAGACTGCAGACCACTTGGAGAATGTTTGCTTCTCCTGCAATTGGTGACAACTGTGGAGAACGGTGGGGGGAGAGGAGGAAAAGATGTGCATTGCACTTTATTTATTTGGCTTTTTTTTTTTTTTTGAGTTACTTTGTGTGAGCTGGACTTCCAATGGGTCATCCTGGCTCCCACATTGCGACTAGACCAAGCATAGCAAGGACTGAAGGGAAGAGTTAATGTAGGAGGCTAAGGCACGGCCTCACTTGAGAGATGATGGAGGCCTGACGCACAGTCGGGAGAGTAAAAATTGGTTGGTACAGGGATATATTCTGAAGGCAAAGACGACATGTTTGCTGGTGGATTTGATTTGGCTTGTGAGAGAAAGGGAAGATTTAGGTGACTCGAAGTCTCTGCCCTGAGTGATATTTCCTGTGATAGGAAGGTTGTGGGAGGAGCATGTTAGGAAAAAGGATCGGGAAGTATTGTTTGGACATTTCAAAGTTCGATATGCCTCTCAAAGTTCAAGTGGAAATGTTGAGTATGTCATTGGACATACGACATTAGTGTTCAGGGCAGGGGTCCAGATGGGAGGTGTTCATTTGGTGGTGCCTGCCACCACTGAGGACACAGACAGCCCAGCATTTAGAAGCTACGTTGGGGAGAGGAGACAGAACGGAGAGGGGAGAAGTGGCCCTTACCATCACAAGGAAACCAGGCAGGTGAGATGTTCAGGAAGCCAAACAAAGGTGTGTGTCAAGGTGAGGACCAAGTGCTCCTAACAAGCCAAATAAGATGAGGACTTAAAATTGATCTTTGGATTTAGAAGCGTGACAGGCACTGAAGATCTTGTCAGGAACAGCTTTTGTGGAAAGGCGGAGGAGAAATCCTGGTGCAAGTGGGTTCAAGGTCAGTGGAAATAGTAGAATAAGGACTACTAAAAGTGTTTTGCTCCATAGAAGGAACAGGAAAACTGACAGAGTTGTCAGAATCAATTTGCTAAGAAATCTGGAAATTAATAATGAAAGGTTCGTAGCAATCCAGGCAGCATTCATGAAAAGAAAAGAGAGAGAGAAGGAAGGAAGGGAGGGAGGGAAAGAAAGTGAAAGAAAGGAAGGAAGAAAGGAAGAAAGGAAGTTGTGTCTTGGTAAGAACAGTGAGATTCGTGGCGCTTTAACTCACCCAATTCCATCTCTTCATCTTCACAGAAGCTGGAAAACCAGCAGGCTGGCAGCACTAGAGAAAGGGCAGTGTGGAGATGGGGGTCTCTTCAACGGCCCCTGCTCAGAGAACTATAACTATTCAGCTTGTCTAGTGATTCCCTGGAAGATTCCACTTGAAATGTCTTTGTTTGACCTGATTCAGAGCTTGTCTAGTAAGGAAAGCCTTTTCCAAAAGGGAAATATTTAGAGGCAATTGTTTAACTTGACAGCTACATGGTTAGGAAAAACAAGAGGCCAACAAAAAAGCTTAAAAGGAAAAGGTGAAAAATGAGATGTCCATGGGGGCTTTGAAAAGCTCTGCCATATTCCAGAGGTGCCATATTCCAGAGATCTGGAAGGCCCTGCCGTGTGCATGCTCAGGAAGGGCTTGAGAAAACCCTCAGCTTTCACCTCTGTTGACCTTGAGGCTCTGTGCTGCCCAGCTCATTGTTGAAGGCACACCCCCAAAAGGCATGCCCAGCCCCTTGGCCAACATTGGGAGGGAGACTGATTGGTTCCAGGTCTTTAAGGGAATTTTGGTTCAATTGCTACCTGGCCACTAAGCTAATCAAGCAGAGGCTTCAGTGGCCACACACAACAAGGACTACGACCCTATGGACTGCTGTAGCTGGATACCATAGACTGGGTGGCTTACAGACAACAGGACTTTTTTTCTTACAGTTCTCGAAGCTGGAAGGCCCAAACTAATAGCACTGGCACCTTTAGTGTCTGGTGAGGGCTGGTGAGTTGCTCACAAATGTAGATGGTTAATTTCCAGTTTCATTGATGGCTGCGTCCTTGCGGTGTCCTCACATGCCAGGAAGGGAGGGGGGCTTCCTGAGGCCATTTTTATAAAGATACTAATCTCATTCACAAAGGCTCTGACCTCATGACCTAAGGTCTCCCCTCCTAATACCTTCATATTAGGTTTCAACATACAAATTTGAGGTGGGAAACACAAACAGTCTAAAGCAGAGGTTGTCCAACACTTTGGCTTCTCTGGGACACATTGAAAGAAGAGTTGTCTTGGGCTACACATTAAATCAAAAGCTGATCAGCAAAAAGAAAAAAAGAAAGGTCATGAATAATTTTCGTGATATCTGCCACACAGATAAGCAGAGAAGTCCTCACAAAAGAATCCTAATTATGGGCCCTGGTGTGGTGGCTCACACCTGTAATCCTAACACTGTGGGGGGCTGAGGAGGGTGGATTCCTGAGCTTACCAGTTCGAGACCAGCTTGAGCAAGAGCAAAACCCGGTCTCTAAAAATGGCTGGGTATTGAGGCGGGTGCCTGTAGTCCCAGCTACTCTGGAGGCTGAGGCAAGAGAATCATTGAGCCCAAAAGTTTGAGGTTGCTATAAGCTATGACGCCAGGGCATTCTACAATGGGGAGGACAAAGTGAGATTCTGTCTCAAAAAACAAAAAACAAAACAAAACAAACAAAAAGAATCCTAATTATGCGGTGGCCCATTCAAAGGGACCTTAAAGTCATTGAGCAGGCAGCACCTGTAACTCAGTGGGTAGGGCACCAGCCACATACACAGAGGCTGGTAGGTTTGAACCCAGCCCCGGCCTGCTAAACAACAATGACAACTGCAAAAAAAAAAAAAAATCCAGGCATTGTGTTGGGCACCTGTAGTCACAGCTACTTGGGAGGCTGAGGCAAGAGAATTGCTTAAGCCCAAGAGTTTGAGGTTGCTGTGACATGTGATACCACAGCACTCTACCCAGGGTGACAGCTTGAGACTCTGTCTCAAAAAAAAAATAAAAAATAAAGTCATTGAGAGGGTCCCAAATTTGTGATCACTAATACAGAAATTGTACATATCTAAGTAATAAAACATCTTTAATTGTTTGGTATTTTTATTATCAAAGTAAAAGAAAAGTGGGCAACACATTTGATAGCATATTTGAGAAACGAATACATCAATATCTGATTCAATGGACGAAGCTGGAATTCTGTGTGAATTCTCAAGGTGTTTATCAGATGTTTTGGTTCTCATTTTATTCTTAATGTGCTTCATTCTTTTTTTTTTTTTTTT
>NW_003852483.1:632240-654531 GCF_000181295.1 Otolemur garnettii
GCTGTGGCATCACAGCTCACAGCAACCTCCAACTCCTGGGCTCAAGTGAGTCTCCTGCCTCAGCCTCCCAAGTAGCTGGGACCACAGGCGCCCACAACGCCTGGCTATGTTTTGGTTGCAGCTGTCATTGTTGTTTGGCAGGCCTGGGCTGGATTTGAACCTGCCACCTTAGGTGTATGTGGCTGGCACCTTAGCCACTTGAGCCACAGGTGCCGAGCCACAAATTTGGTTTTTGATACCCTAAACAACTTGATAGATAACATGTCACAAATCAGATATTTTTTTCAAAATTTGGCCTCAACTTAGCCATCTTACTTCCAAAAAGTAAATGATGTTGCATAGTCAGCATCAATACTTTTAAGAAATTCCTTGACCCTTATGAAATTCACAGTTTCGATGACACTTTGCATGACATTATACATTTTTAAAGATTTTGTGCATCAATTTTCTTGATGTGCTATGCAATGATACTTCATCAAACATGAGTTTGGGGCAGCAATTATATCATCTTCTATTAATTTTACAAGTCCCTCTCTTTTACTTCCCATTGCTGGAGCGTCATCAGTAACTATACCAAATATGTTGAGAATGGACACAGAAAATCACTTTAACATTTTTTACTGCTTTGTATAAGTGTCTTGATTTAGTTGTTTCTTTTAATAGCACTAGAAAAGCCATTTCTGGGCACAATGGGTATACAGCACACCCCCTGGATGAAGATCTCAGGTACAACTTGAACTTTACCTTAGAAACACAAGCAGCATAACCTAATCATCTGTACCCTCATATTAATTTGAAATAAAAATGTATATTAAAAAATCTACTTCTTAGTTACATTATATTTGTCATCAGTACCTCTAATAAAAATGGCAAATTGAGCCCTATTTGCAGCTTCAGTGCTGTCATCCATCATCCAAAGCATGCAATTTAAAATTAGCAGCTTTGGCTCAGTGCCTGTGGCTCAAGTGGCTAAGGCGCCAGTCATATACACCTAAGGTGGCGGGCTCGAATCCCCAGCCCGGGCCTGCCAAACAACAATGATGGCTGCAACCAAAAAATAGCCAGGTGCTGTGGCGGGCGCCTGTGGTCCCAGCTATTTGGGAGGTGGAGGCAGGAAACTCGGTTGAGCCCAGGCGTTGGAGGTTGCTGTGAGCTGTGATGCCACAGCACTCTACCCAGGGGCACAGCTTGAGGCTCTGTCTCAAATAAATAAATAAATAAATAAATAAAATGAGCAGCTTTACTCTCCAAACTTTGGTCAACAGACTTTCCAGTGTGTTCAAGTCTCCTGGCTGGTGAAACAAACTGATTTTAGAAATATTCCCCTTTTTCTCAAGGCAAATTATATCTGGCATGCTCTCCATACATTGCTTAATAAACTCAGCATCAGTAAATGGTTTTGATTTTTTTGCTATTAAATATGTTACCATATAACTAGCTTTTACAGTGGAAACTGTCTGAGTTGTAACTTTAAAAAACAATGTTTGTTGAGAAAACAGACCTTTTTTAGTTCCACTATTTGTGTCCTAGTGACGCAATCCCTCATGTGCATCAGATTCAGCAGCATGTTTTCCCATATGATGCCGTGGCAAATTATAGTCTTTGAAAACTTGCACAGATTCCCTTACTGCTGCCTTGACAAAACAGTAGGCATCTACCCACTTTTCATTGAACCATCTTCCTTTAGCTTTCATTTTTCTTTTGGGGGATTCTGTTTTCTTTTGAAACATTGTAGCAGCCTTGCTGGGATTAAAAAATAATAATAGATAAGGAACTATGTTCGCTTTTGTTACGAAAATTAATTGACAGGGAAATAGAAAGCAGGATTTGGGCCCATCTACATCTCAGCTGCTGAAGCCCGGCGAGGCAGAGGCCGATGGTGAAGTGCAGCCGGTGATGTGTAGCGGTGCGGGAGTGCCCTTCATAATCAAATAAGAATGCTTACCTGACTGCTAAATAACATTACACGCCTAACGTTGCAATGGTAGGTTGAAATTGTATTGATAATTGCTGGCTCACCAAGTCACCACGAGCACATGTAATGTCTGATGGTGTCAATTCAACTGTTTTGGAAGACAGTGCAGGGGAAGCCGGGTACCATGTAAACCTGAAGCCGTGCATGTGTACAAATAGTGAAGTGTGCATATGTTTATCTTATGTGGCATTACAAGATGATGTTGTCTGCAAAGTTCATGCTCAGGAACAACGCACTTGAGTTCTACCAAAAAAATTACCAAAGGGCAGCGCCTGTGGCTGAGGGATAGGGTGCCGGCCCCATATATCGAGGATGGCGGGTTTGAACCTGGTCCCAGCCAAACTGCAACAGAAAAATAGCTGGGCGTTGTGACAAGCACCTGTAGTCCCAGCTACTTGGGAGGTTGAGGCAAGAGAATCGCCTAAGCCCAAGAGCTGTGATGCCACAGCACTCTACTGAGGGCAACAAAATGAAACTCTGTCTCAAAAAAAAAAAAAAAAATTACCAAAAAACTCATAGTGTTTTAAGTAAGTTTATGATTTTGTGTCAGGCCACATTCATAGACATCTTGGGCTGCATGTGGCCTGTGGGCCACAGGTTGGATACCCCTAGTTAAAGCAAATACAGACAGAATTAGTTTATAAAAGTTTTAAAACACACAAGCACTAAAACATCAGCTATAGCTCTGCGCCTGTTGCTCAGTGGTTAAGGCACCAGCCACTGCACCAGGGATGGTGGGTTTGTACCAAGCCCGGGCCTGCAAACAAAAAATAGCTGGGCATTGAGGCAGGCGCCTGTAGTCTCAACTACTAAGGAGGCTGAGGCAAGAGAATTGCTTGAGCCCAAGATTTGAGGTTGATGTGAACTGTGACACCATGGCACTCTAACCAGGGCAACAGCTTGAGGCTCTGTCTAAAAAAAAAAAAAAAAAAAGCTATAAGAACAAGCCCGGGAAAGGGAGGAAATTCTTATTTCTAGAATTGCTACATTATGTTATTTAAATGTCCAGTTTTTTAAAAATTCAGAATATTACAAAGATACATGTGTTTTGGTTACATAATTTGTTTTTGTACATTTTAAGTCAAAGTTATAAATGTGCCCCTCTCCAGAAGCTGTGCCTTGTATGGGTTAGGTGTGAATTTACCCGATTCCCCTCCCCTCTCCCACCTACTTGATTTCCACTGAGTTTTTCTTCCATACGTGCACATGAGAGTTGATTGACTAGTTCCAATTTAGCATAGAGTACATGCAGTGTTTGTGTTTCCATTCTTACCATACTTCACTTAGAAGAGTGGCCTCCAGTTCCATCCAGGTGGTTGCAAAAGGTATTTGGATTTGGTGTGGCTGCAAGTAACAAAACCTAACAATGATGACTTCAATAAAAAAATTTATTTTATTTGGCCAGGTACGGTGGCTCATGGCTGTAATCCTAGCACTTGGGAGGCCAAGGCAGGTGGATAGTTTGAGCTCGCGGGTTCAAAACCAGCCTGAGCCAGTGTGAGACCTCATCTCAAAAGAAAAATAGCTGGATGTTGTGGTGGACGCCTGTAGTCCCAGCTACTCCGGAGGCTGAGGGAAGAGAATCACTTCAGCCCAAGAGTTTGAGGTTGCTGTGAGCTATGATGTCAAGGCACTGTACCGAGGGCAACAAAGTAAGACCCTGTCTCAAAAAAAAAAAAAAGAATTTTTTTTATAATATCAATAGTACATTGCCAGACGGGTCAGGACTGCCTCAGGCTGATGCTGCCAGCAAACTTCCAGCCTTATGTTCTGTCATCCTCAAGGCTTCACTGTGATCTTAACATGACTGCCTTATGTGCAGCCTCACTCTCGCCCTCCAGACAGGAGGAAGAGTAAGGAAATTGCCCGAAGGGGTGGGGCCCATGTCAGAAGTTATACCCGTGGCCACTCCAATATATAAGGGAGACTGGGAATTATAAATTTTTAGCTGAGTTCATTTCCAATCCCTACCAGAATTGGGGTATTTTTGCTAATAAATAAGAGAAGAGTGTATATGAGGTGAGCTACCATCAGCAGCGTTTATCATCGGTAGTGCCCCAACCTGCTAAATCTAGCCAGATGAAATTATCATAAACTTATATGTACCCAACAACATCACTGTGAGATGCAAACCAGCAAAACCTGACATAGGGACAAATTTACAAAATCATAACCACGGTGGGAGTTTTAAAACAGACCTAGATACTGATAAATCAAACAGGCAGACGATGAGACAAAGAAAATTTAAAACAGCGCCCCTCCAAGTTTGGTCTCTGTGCAAGCGTGCTATAATATTAGGGGCTTGTGCAGGAAATACAAATCAACTATACCTCCAAGTTCAGTTTGGCTAATAGATTTTTTGTGGCTAATAGACTTTCTTGATGAAAGAAACTAGGCATTGATTTACACACTAGCATAAGCTTTGTATCTTATCACAGTCCTGATAGAGTGCTCACAGACCCCCTACTCTGAGTAACGTTGATTTAAATATCTTGAATCCCACAACAGAGTAGAATTTTTTTTTCCTACTCAACTAATCCTGACAAAAACCCAAAGGCATAGGAACAGAAGAGTCGCATCTGAACCCAGGTATATTTTGAGGACACTGCTGTTGAGTGCTCTGAGGCTGTGCCCACGCACAGTGGTCAGCTCTGCTCTGGGTAACCTACATCACAGTGCCTGTCCTACTCTCCCAACGGACAGCACAGTGTGACAGTATGACACACCATGTCTTCTGCCTGTGTACCCGCAAATCTGAGCTTGTGCAATTTACAGTTTTCATCACATGGAAAATGGTTATTTTTAAAATGAACTGGAATCACACATTTCAATTTTATCTCATATTAGTTTTGTCAGTTAAAGCAAAGCCAACGTATGAGGTTTATTTTCAGAAATGTCTGGTCCTAGAGCAGAGACACAAAGATTTTCATTTCTTGTGCTTGAGTGGGACCAGGCAAAGGTTTGGGTGAGGCCACATCCTGTTTTTCTTCCTTGGGGAACAGTGAAGAATGTAGGAAAGACAGGATCTTAACATTCCACACATCTTATCTGGGCTTAATTTTGTGCTTTCAGCTTTTCTTAAATTGAGAGTGGACACAAATATAAGGAAAATAAGAAAAAAAACTTGGAATAATGGATTTTACTTGCCCTTGACTTTTACCCCAATCTCATTTCTTATTCCCTATACGCAGGCATTGATAGCTGCTAAAATTATATCTTTAGAGTTCTTATTCTGTATAATTATATGGTATAGGTTGGGCATAGGATTAATGTTTTATTATTATTGTGCAAAAAATCCTATCACATTTTCCTTGCTATGTGACTTATTCTATTTTTTTACTTAACAATATGTCTTGGAGGCTCTGTGCCCATAGCACAGTGGTTATGGCATCAACCACAGACACTGAGGCTGGTGGGTTCAAACCCTGCCCAGGCCAGCTAAACAACAAGGACAACTGCAACAAAAAATAGCAGGGCGTTGTGGTGGGCGCCTGTAGTCCCAGCTACTTGGGAGGCTGAGGCAAGAGAATCATTTAAGCCCAAGGATTTGAGGTTGCTGTGAGCTGTGATGTCATAGCACTCTACTGAGGGCAACATAGTGAGTCTCTGTTTCAAAAGAAAAAAAAAACAACATGTCTTGGAGACCCATCTGTGTCAGCAAATACAGATCTACCTCATCCTTTTTCACTGCTGTATATCTGTATGTATCATAGTATCCACACACACATAAATGTGTGTGTCTATGGTGTATATATACATATAAACAGTTTATCCGTACATTCCCCTATTGATAGTTTTTTGGTTGTTTTTTTTTTCTTTTTTTTTTGAGACAGAGCCTCAAGCTGTCCCCCTGGGTAGAGTGCCATGGCATTACAGCTCACAGCAACCTCCAACTCCTGGGCTCAAGCAAGTCTCCTGCCTCTGCCTCCCAAGTAGCTGGGACCACAGGCGCCCGCCACAATGCCCAGCTATTTTTTGGTTGCAGCAGTCATTGTTGTTTGGCGGGCCCGGGCTGGGGATTCGAACCCGCCACCTTAGGTGTATGTGGCTGGCGCCTTAGCCGGTTGAGCTATAGGCGCCGAGCCTTTTGGTTTTTTTTTTAAGACAGGATCTTGCTCTGTCACTCTGTCATCATAGTTCACTGAAGTCTGAAACTCCTGGGCTCAAATGATTCTCCTGCTTCAGCCTCCTGAGTAGCTGAGACTAGAGGCACACACCAATCACACCTGCCTAATATTTCTGTTTTTTGCAGAGACAGGGATCTCGCTTCTGCTCAGGCCGGTCTCAAACTCCTGGCCTCAAAAAATCATCCCTTCTCAGGCTCCCAAATTGCTGGGATTATAGCTATGAGTGACCTATTGATATCTATTTAGGTGACTTCTAATTTCTTGTTATGAAAACAATACTCTGTGTAGTAGCTAGTGTCCAAAAATGGCTCCCAATAAAGCACACCTCTGGGTTTTCATGTCCCTACATATTTCCCTCCACACTGACTCAGGGCTGATGCTGTGACTCACTTTAACCAGCGAAATGCAGTTGTATTTGGGGCTGTAACAGTTCCAGGCTTAAGCCTAACAAAATACTGGCAGCTTTTACTTTTGTGGTTTTGGGAACCAGTTCCACATAAGAAATTCAATACCCTGCTGAAGAAAGAGGCCACACACAGAGGCCTCAGAGAAGGAGATGTTTCACACTTCCTTTGGAGACAAGGGCACATGGAGGAGCACCAAGGTGCCAGATGTATGAGTGAAGAAGCCATCTCAGCTGTTTTAATAGAGTTGAGTTCTAAACTTAGTAGAAGAACTCCCCAGCTGAGCCCTGTCAACCCACAGAATCTTGAGGGATAATCATGAATTATTTTTAAGCTACCAGTGTTTGGGTTTACTGTGTGGCATTAGGTAAGTGAAATTCTTTCATAAACTTGCACACGACTTCCCTCCTTATCCTCTGGATATACAGAGAACTAAATGGCTAGATCATGGGGCAGGCATATCAAGTCTTAATAAATCCTGCGAGTTAAACTGCAAAATGGCTGTATATGACTTTGTATCCCTACCCACAATGACTAGGAGTATCAGTTGCCCTTATTTTCATTTCAAAAATGGGATTTCTAGGGCTGGGTGTGGTGGCTGATGCCTATAATCCTAGCACTCTGGGAGGCCGAGGTGGGTGGATAGCTTGAGCTCACAAGTTTGAGCAAAAAGTAGAGCCCCCGTCTCTACTAAAATAGAAAAACTAAGGCAAGAGGATTGCTTGAGTCCAAGAGTTGGAGGTTGCTGTGAGCTATGATGCCACAGTACTCTAACAGGGCAACAGCTTGAGACTCTGTCTCAAAAATAAAGAAAGGGATTTCTAGCCTGGTGCAGTGGTTCACACCTGTAGCCCCAGCTACTTGGGAGGCTGAGGTGGGAGGACTGCTTGAGCCCAGGAGTTGAAAACCAGCCTGGGTAACTAACACAGCAAGACCCCAACTCATCCCAAGAAATCATCCCTTCTCAGGCTCCCAAATTGCTGGGATTATAGGTATGAGGCCCTGACCCTTTAGAAGTCACTTAAATTTATATCAACAGGTCACTGGATGCAGTATTTTATACCTATAATCCCAGCAATTTGGGAGTCTGAAAAGAAGCTTTTATTTCATTTTGCATTTCCCTGATTACCCAGGTAAGTTCTTGTTTGTATATTCACTCACTATTTGTGTTAACGTTCCTATTAACTGCCTATTGGAGAAGAGACAAACAGGCTTATGTTCTGGGTTTCCGCCGTGCTTTTTTCCCAGTTTCCCTCCTGTGGCTGCTCAGTGTTTTTTCATTTTTTTTTTTTCATTTTTTTTTTTTTTTGGCTGGGGCTGGGTTTGAACCCATCACCCCTGCCACATGAGGCCAGTGCCCTACTCCTTTGAGCCATAGGCACCGCCCTTTTTTTTCTTTTTTTTGGCAGGGGCTGGGTTTGAACCCACCACCTTCAGTATATGGAGCCGGTGCCCTATCCTTTTGAGCCACAGGCGCCACCCCTGCTCAGTGTTTTTTCATGGCATGCGACTCCCTGCAACTGATAACTTCAAGGTATTTATATACTTGCAAGGCCACTCCCATTATGACCCTAATATCATAAACTTTGGTGGGTATCACCTACACCCTCCCAGAATAAAACGTAGAGAAGCTACAGGCAGCCTCAGCACGCTTCTTCATGCTTCTTCACGGGGTGATGAGGACGGCAACATTGTATAGTTACCCTGCCACAGACCTTCTGATCAGCTATGGAAGTTATAACCCTGAGTCTGTGTCTCACCTTAATACTTCATTACCTTGGCTTGGCGCCTGTGGCTCAAGAGGCTAAGGCGCCAGCCACATACACCTGAGCTTGTAGCTTCGAATCCAGCCTGGGCCTGCCAAACGACAGTAACAGCTGCAATCAAAAAATAGCCAGGCGTTGTGGCGGGTGCCTGTAGTCCCAGCTACTTGGGAGGCAGAGGCAGGAGAATTGCTTGAGCCCAGGAGTTGGAGGTTGCTGTGAGCTGTGATGCTGGCACTCTACCCAGGGAGACAGCCTGAGGCTCTGTCTCAAAAAAAGAACTTCATCACCTCACATTTGAGGACTGCCTAAATCCTAAAGAGAATCTCCATACCTTGTTAACATCAAAGTACTAGGATGGCCTCATAAACTTACAGGAGATGTCACAGTGCTGGCATGGGCTCCAGATGTATCTTATACTAGCACATCCAGGTCTGCTAAACATGAAGGTGCCCACGCCCTCTGAAGGGTTACATGCTCTGAATCTACTTGCAGATTCCATTTTTTATGGGTGCTCTGGATCTTACTCCGATGAGGGCCTTCTGTGTGGCCACAGCCAGAGAATGAGAGCAGCTGTGTCTTCTGGGTGATAAAGGGGCCATGACTCACATCCTCCTGGAGGTGAAGCAGTTATGACCTTCTTCCCTTATGTGTGTGTTGAGATAATTTTGTTAGATAATTTTTTATGTTGAATAATTTTATAATATGGAGTGCTTCAAAAGGTCTATGTCCATCTATCACTTTGTGTTAGTTTCTTGGGGCTGCACAAAACTGCATGGCTGATATAGCAGAAATGTGTTGTCTCACAGTCTGGGGGCCAGAATTCTGCAGTCAGAGAGCAGAGAGGGCGGTGCTCCCTCTGACGGACTCTCCCACAACTCAGTCTTTGTATGCACTCTATGTTCCATGTTTTCTCCCTTTCACAAGTCTGTCTCTCCCTTGGAATTTCTCCATTTTATGAAGACACCAGTCAAATTAGATTGGGGCTCACTCTAGGGACCTTGCTCTAACTCAATAGCATCTGCAAAGACTATTTGCAAATAAGGTCATATTCACAGGTATTGGGGTTAGGACTGCATGTCTTCTGGGGAAACATGATTCAACCCATAGCACACAGTGAAACCAGGGCAGTGATGTGAGACAGCTCACTGTGGGTCCTGGGCTTCTAGTGGCTTCACTAGTGGAAACCTAATTTTCTACATATTTCAGAGATTGTGTTATTAAGAGTGCAGCTAAATGTTTAAGCATTCTCCAATAAAACCAGTGAGTATTAGTCCACAGGGAATAGAGAGTTTACATGTGCTTTGGAGACTGAGAAATAAATTATTTTAAAAGGGAATTTTGGAAGATATTACTGGTTTTGGAAGATATTACTGGCATGAAGTCTATTTGCCCTGAAGTTTTAGTGACATTAGTACTTTAATCCAATAATACTAATGTAGGAACCACAGTGATACAAATACATCTTGGTTTTATTGTTTTAACTTTAATTTCTAACTACCCCCTCAGGAAAAACCTTCTGACCACATGTGTGGTATCGCGGAAAATATATTTGGTCTTTGTCCCCACTTCTTGGCACAGAGCCCTAAAACTCCTGGAAGTTCCAGAGTCACAGAGTTTCTAATAATAGGCCCTTTTAAACCAAACCTGAGTCTATGCTAATAAGATGGCTGGTGACGAGGGGCTTCTAGATGACTTCAGGTTAGGGTCTGGTTCCCAGAAAGACCAAACCTTGACTAGACGGCTAGACCTTTCAGCCCTGCCCCAGCTCTCCATGAAGCGGGGAGGAGATGGGGAATGAGTTCAGTCATGAATTGCCAGTGGCTCACACCTGTAATCCCAGCACTTTGGGAGGCCAAAACAGGTGGATTGCTTGAGCTCAGGAGTTCAAGACCAGCTCAAGTAAGAGGGAGACTCCATCTCTACTAAAAATAGAAAAGCTAGCTGGGCATTGTGATGAGCTCCTATAGTTCCAGCTATTTAGGAGACTGAGGCAGGAGGATCACTTGAGCCCAGAAATTCGAGGCTGCTGTGAACTATAATGCCACGGCACTTTAACCTGGGGCAAGAGAGTGAGACTCTGTCTCAGAAAAAAAAAAAAAAATCACAGATTACCAATGATTTAATCAATTTTGCTGAAACTTTCACAGAACCCCTAAACTATGGGGTTTGAAGAGCTTCCAAATTGGAGGACTCATTGAGGTGCTGGGAAGGTGGGGTGGAGGGCTTGGAAGCTCTGTGCCTCTAACCCCAGCCCTTACCATGCATCTCCCTTAGTTGGCTGTTCCTGAGTTGTATCCTTCATAATAAACTGGTAATAGTAGGTATGGTGCTTCTGTGTTCTGTGAATGGTTCTAGCAAATAGTTGAACTGAAAAGGCTGTGGGAGCCCCTGGATTTGCAGCATGGCAGACAGAGATGCAGGTAACCTGGGAACAAAGCACTTACAATGGTGTTCAAAGTGGGGTCAATCTCGTGGGACTGAGTCTGCTTCTGACTCTGGGAAGTTCGCGTCAGAATAAAATTAAATTGCTGGGTGCCCCACTGGTTTTGGAGAATCAGAGAATTGGTGTTGGAAAAGATACCACATACTTGGTATCACAGAAGGAAAGAAATCCTCTGGACACGATTAAAGAGATTAAGACTAGAGCTTCAACTAGTAGTGGGGCTCCCCACATCACCCCCTGCCACGTGGGAGGCACCTCCTGCCAAGTGACCAACTGCAAAGGAAAGCATAATTTAAGACCAGCCTCCTCTGCTGTCACCATGTCCTGACCAAAAACTTGGAAATTTAAAATGAAGTTCCCTTATTGCTGTAGAATGACTACTGCACTCCAGCTTCGTGAGGTTCTAAAGTTTGTAGCTATTGGTGAAAACTGGATCCTTGCTTTATTATTCTTGGATCTAAATTTTTGGAGACGAGAAAGCCTCAGCAGCTGAAATAGCTGTACATAGCAATAAATGGCTTCAGATAACATATGCTTTAAAAAAACGCCATGGTGCTGGATGCATGTGTAATTTCGTGATGAGCCTACAAAAAAGTTATTCAGGCAAGTGGGAAACTGCCTGTATTATCTGATAAAGACGTGCTGGGCGGCAGAGAGAGGCAGCAGATTGAGCAGTGCAAGAATTTATTATAAATCAGGGTGCAACCCATCGTTTTTTTTTCTGCCTTCTTCCCTTCCTTTTATCCACAAAGAAGCTGCTGGCACATCTCAGGCATAGTTGGGACTACGCCAGTCCTTCCTTATGGAAGTTCTGGTCAGGAGGGAGACAGACCTGTCGGGGAAGCTAGCAGAGAACAGGGAAGGCTCTAACTGCTGTGGGTGAGGATGACAGAGAATCCAGGGAAGCAACATGCCCGGGTGACCTGGTGAGGGAAGTCAGGGAACATACTCTAGGCAAGCGGAGCCACTTGCAAAAAGGCCCAAAGGGGGAGAAGGAAGCTCCTTGCTCTTTGTGTTTTTGAGGAAATGGAAATGGAAAGCCAGAAGAACACCATGCACCAATAAGGTGGGTGGGGAAGGCAGGTCCCAGGTCCTCAGGGCTACAGAACTGTCAGGCTTTCACCCTTTCACCTAGGACAGCGCGAGAGCCATGTGGCAGAGGTGTTAAACCCAGAGACATGGGTTTGAAAAGATGGTCCTGAATCTGTGGGGAGGGAAGCTGGGAGCTGGTGGAAGGCGGAGATGGGGAGCCTGGTTCTGAGGCTCTTCTCCAGGAGGGAATTGAGAGGACCTCGGGCCAGGGTGGTGGTGATGGCGACAGAGGGCAGTAGGTGGCAAAACAGATAGGCCTTGGGCACTCCGGGAGAGAAGGAAGGGCCAAGGAGGGGCCAGCGTCTGTCCTGTGGAACCACAGGGATGACCCTGCCACCAAATGTGGGAGGAAATGCACAGAAAAGATGAGGTTTGAGGCAGGATTTGGGGTGAGGGGATGTAGGTCTTAAGTTCGTGATTTGGATAACTCGAGTTTGAGGTGCCACTGGAACAGCCACATGGAAATCCCAAGGAGACCATAGAGGATACAGTTCTGGTAGTCCGCGAGTGTTCAGGTTGGAGGCACATTGCGGGGGTTTCCAGGTGGCAGTGGCAATAGTGAGCCTGGAAGAGATTTTCCCCTGGAAGGGCATGAGTGTGAGAAGAGGATGGTGGAGGACCAAGCCCAGTGTGACTGCCAGAGGGAGAGGCTGAGTTGAGGAGAAAAACAAGGAGGAACATCTAAAGAAATGGAAGCAAAACCAGGAGCACTGATGCCATATAAGCTGAGGGAAAACGTGTTTTGCAGAGGGAATGGATGAAAATGGGCAGAGGCTGAGAGAAAACAAAAATTAACTCAGCAGTCTGGGGTCCTCCTGGTTCACACCACATTGTTGATGTGGATGTGGGGGTCAGACTGGCCAGAAGGGTGGAGCAAGGAGATGGAGCCGCTGTGTTTGACAAGTACGGCTGTTTATCTTGTTTGCACTTGGGTTTCTGTAGAACTCGCTGCTAGTCAGAAGCACCTGGGCAAAAAGACCCCGAACCACAGTTTTCTGCTTCTCCCTTTATGCAAATTAAACCAGGCCAGGTGCAGTGGCTCACGGCATAATCCTAGCACTCTGGGAGGCTGAGGAGGGTGGATTGCTTGAGCTCCTAAGTTCAAGACCAGCAGAAGTAAAAGTGAGACCCCCATCTCTACTAGAAATAGAAAAACTGAGGCAAGAGGATTGCTTAAGCCCAAGAATTGGAGGTCGATGTGAGCTATAACACCACAGCACTCTCTCAAAAACAAACAAACAAAAGACCACATACCACTGTGACTACCCTGGTCTCAGGGCTGTTCTTCAGATATCCTGGGACTGGGGCCTGGTGCGGTGGGTCACCTCCCTAATCCTAGCACTCTGGGAGGCTGGGGCAGGTGGACTGCCTGAGCTTACAGCCTGAGCAAGAGTGAGACTCGCCCCAAAGAAAAAAAAAGCTGGGCATTGTGGCAGGCTAGTCAGTCCAGCTACTCAGGAGGCTGAGACGAGAGAATCGCTTGAGCCTAAAAGTTTGAGGTTGCTGTGAGCTGTGATGCCAAGGCACTCTACCCAGGGTGACAAGTGAGACTCTGTCTCAAAACAAAACAAAACAAAACAGATATCCTGGGATGGCTCTGGCTGAGAAGACGTCACATTGGCTCTTCACTCCACTTAGAATGCTTTTTCTCAGATATTTGAATGGCTCCCCTATTACAACCTGCAAGGGGGCCCCAGCTTTTTCCTGTGGCTCTTCCCAGTGTAAACCATGCTCATTTTTTCTTCTTGCTATTGCCAATCCTGAGGCTCAGTAAGGCCGTCTCCCAGGTGGTAATCAGGCAGTCAGCCTCCAGTGATTCCTGTCCCTGGTATATACACTCCTGCCTGGTTTCCTCCTACAATGAAGAGGTCCCACCTGTGTAACCAAGAGAATACTGCAGAAATGATGGTGTGTGACTTCCAAGTCTCGGTTATAAAAGACATTGTGGTTTCTACCTGCTTTCTTTAGGGGAAAGTTAGTGGTTTGTGAGGATGCTCAAGAAAACCATGTGGCTACAAACTGAGGCTTCCTGCCCATACCCAGCACACTGTCAAACATGTCAGTTATCTGCCTTGTGAAAATCCTCCAGTCCCAGTCAAGCCTTCAGGTGACAGAAGCCCTGGCTGACATTTGACTGCAACCTCCTGAGTGACCTTAAGCCAATACCATCTGGCTAAGGCTCTCCTGAATTCTTGACCACAGGGACTCTATAAAATAATAAATGTTAACTGTTTTTCGCTGTTAAATTTGAGGGTGATCTGTTATGCAGCAATGGAAACTAACACAGGCGGGAAGGAACAGAGTTCTGGTCTGGCCTTGATATAAACCATATTCTGCTAACCACAGAGAAAGCTTTTATTTTGACCCTCCAATTTAATTTATCCTGTTTATCCTTAATTTCTGAACCTGTAGGAAGAAGAGGAAGGGGGAGGGAGAGAGGTGGGGGCATGCAGGCAGGAATTACCAACAGAGACATTTTTGGAAAAAAGAAATACCAAAAAGTTAAGTTTGAAAAGGGTGTAAGCAAGGAATCATGTGTGAAACCCACATTTCTGACCCCACCCAAGAAACTGTCCGTAAAAATATAAATTGGTGTTTAAACCTTGAGTCAGGTTTATGTCCCCAGTTGCATGAAAATAGCATGAGGGGGTTGAAGGATGATTATGTCATTTTTCTGTAAGTCACACAACAATCAAGGGTTCTGGAACTAGATACAAACTCGAGTGTGTGAAGTTGAAAGCAACTGTGCCTGGTCACTTTCTCTGAGACACACAGCACCAGGAAAAGGACAACACCTCACTGGGTGACCAGTTTTCCAGGACAGGGCTCATAGGACCCTTCTCTGCAGCCCCCGTCTGGTTTCCCTAGACCTAGAAGGGAGCAGAATGGAACCAAATGCTTCAAGAACTCTTACAACCTTACTCTAAAGGCATCTTTAAGGGCACAGAAGGGAAGGTAAGAGGAGGAAAAACCCAAAGATAAACACCCAGAAGTCCTCAAACAATACTGGGGAGAGCAGCCCCCAGTGCAGACTGGCACTAACATGGGCTGGCCTGAGCCTGAGGCTTGGGTCCTGGAGGTTTGAGAATGATATTATCACCCAGTCCAGGAGAGTCTGGATCTTCTCCCATGTTTCTTGTCGCCACCCGCCAGCCACAATCACTGACCTTCCAACACCTTCTCCAGTTAAGAAGGAGAACTGTGTGAGATATTCCCCCCCAAACCGGATAGAGACAGCAGTAGTCCCAAATAATTTTAACCAGGGTAGTGAGCCAGGGGTGGCTCAACCATTTTGTCTGCGGACCATCCAAGAGAACTTTTTATTTCCTGTCTGAGGTGGGAAGGCAATCGCAGGGAGCAGGCTCGGAGGCCTCCAGGTCTGGCCCAGAAGGCCAGAGCGCTCCCTAATTCACCCCAATTAAAAGGGAATGGTGGTCCAGTCGAAACTCCAAACAAGGTACTTGATAATCAGTTAAATCTCACGACACTGAATCCAAATCCTTTCTCTGAGAAAGGAAAAACAAAGAAAATTCCTCGGTCACAAACAAGAGGGTGGGGCCTTCCAGATCCAGGCTTTTGCATGTGCTAAGCAAAACCAAGAATAAGGCAAGAAAATATGCTATTTGAGTTGTGTTCAAATGTCCTTTTACAAGTGAAACAAATTACTTCTGCATGTTCTGGGGCTCTGCAGAAAGCAAATAGTGTTCTGCGTTTAATGGGTAAAATTACACAATTTGCTTTTAACAGTAAACCAAAAGCACGGTGGCTGCAGATAGCATCGAACTCCTGGGGGCTCCCTTCACGCAGCCCCACTCCCTGCAGTTTCTGAGCATTTCGGAGGGACCATGTTGTCCCCACCGGCCTGGCAGGGCCCCAAGCGGTGACACAGCCTGTTCCCTTTGTTGAACGTTTCCTTTGCTGAGCCCTCACATCTCCTCTTCCCTCGCGCTGGTTTCTAGGACTGAGTAGCTCTCGGATTTGCCCGGAGGAGGCTGGCGAGCGCAGTGTAGTCCGGAGATCCTCATTTGTGACCCAGGCCACTCCCCTCCCGCCCCCCGCCGCCGCGCGGTGTCCTGTCCCCCCGAAAGTGGGTGGCAACTGCTCCATGAGGAACCCCAGTGAGGCCAGGCTAGACACCCCCAAGGTACCACCTTTGTATCCCAGGGTTCCGAGGCGCAGGCCACAGGACGGGCGCGCGAGGCAATTTCTGGGGACCCAGCGGCGCCCCTGGCTCTCCGCTTCCCAAGCGTCCCACCCGTCTTCTGCGCGTCTCCCCAGCAGGGGGCGCCGGCGCCGGCCTCGCTCTGCCCATCGGGGCGGGCGAGCTGCGGACCCTGCCTCCTGCACGCCGCCCGCGGTCCGCCCCCAGCTCTGGTCCCGGCGGCCGGCGGGACGCCCGCGCCCGCGCCCTCGCCCAGCCAGCCCGCGCCGCAGCCGGAGCCGGAGCCGAGCGGCGCATCCTGGCCGGGGAGAGGAGGACGACCAGATCTTCGAGGGGGACAAACTTGCAAAGCGCCGGGGAGGAAGAGGAGCAGACACGCGGCAAAAGGGGTGGTGGCGCCCGGCCCCGAAACTCGAAGGCCGAGCACGGCAGGCGGAGGTTGGCCCGGCCCCCACGGCCCCCGGCATGGCCCAGGGCTCGGCGCTCCCGCGGCAGGCTGCACTATGCTGCCCGGCCGTCTGGGTGGCCGCCGCTCTCCTGCTCACACTGCGCGGGACATCAGGTAGGACCCGGCGCGCCGCTCCGTTCGCGGGCGTGGGTTCGGGGCTCGCGCGGCCGCCCCTTCCTCTGCCACTTTGCTCCCGGCCGCCGCGCCGGCGCCCGTGCTTCCGAGCGAGGGGCGCCCGCAGGGCCCTCCGCACCGGCCCCGGCGCCAGCCTCGGCCCGGTGCCGCGGGCCGCCCGGGGCTGGTTCCAATAAGCCGCACTCTGGGGACGCCTAAGTGTTTCCAGAGGCCGGGGGCGCCGCCGGTGGGGAGGCTCTCACCCGGGCTTTCCGAGGGTCGCGAGTGAGCGAGTCTGCGGCAGAGGAAGGGGCGCCCGAGCTGTGCCCGCGGACGTGCTCCGGGGGTCTCAGGACTGGGACTCGGACTTACTCCACGAGGTTACTCCAACAGGGCACGGCTGCTGGTACCCCTGTCTGTCCCGGAGGTTTCCCCCGGGTTGGGCTGATGCCCTGCGGGAGCCTTGGTCGGACGAAGCCCCGGGAAGCAGCCCTCGTGGCGCCAGTGGGGTGGCCCGCAGACCCCAAGTCCTGACTGCACCCCCACCCCCGCCTCGGGGCCTGTTGATTGAGACCAGTGCTTTGGCCTCCCTTTTGTTAGCCCCACCACTTCCCCGTCTCAGGAGCCCCTAAACCTTCCCTCGCCCCCCACCGTCCTGAGGTGGCCGAAGCGGCGTTTCTGGTGAATTGAGATCAGGGGTCCCTGGTGGACCCTGGGCGGCAGAGGCGCGTCCAGTTTCCGTCCAGAGGCCGAGGGACCCCAGGACTTGTACAGGCGTGGGGCAGGAGGGGCGGGGCCTGGCTTTCGGGTGGCTTTTCCTCGAGGGACACCCACTGCCCCGGGAACGCTACTTGGGTTCGGCCGCCTAGATCCGGGGAGCGGAGAAACTGCAGGGAGCCTCAGAGGGGACGCTGGGGATACGTGCCAGGTTGCCGAGAGGAGGCGGCGCCCGCCCTGGCTGTGCCGCCCCAGGAGCACCTCAGGCCTGCGCGCTCTCGGTGGATTCCGGGCACCCTGCCGGCGCGGGGGTGGCGGCGGGGCTTCCAGGCACTGGGGCTGTAGGGACGGAGGGGGTTCGACTTAAGCCCCCAAAGCGGGAGTGAGACGCTTCCTACTTTGGGTTCAGTGCCCCTGCCCCCCTAACCCGCACTCTTGGGAGAGGATGAGAATTAGCGCACGTACGGGGCGGGGTGACGAATGGGGGACGCGGCTCCACCGAGCGCTCTGGCCTGACCCGCGCTAGTCAGAAAGGCTGAGCCGCCTTTCCTGGGGGGCGGTTTAGTTTGAACAGATGCTGATCACGTCAGGACGTTCTTACTAGTAGATTTGAAAAGACAGTTTGCATTTATATCTCTGTCGGTTAAAGCATAAACAGCGTAGGTTGCGCGATGAAATAGGTAAAGTACATTCCAAGTTAGTGTCCAGCACTAACATCCTCTCTCCCTTGCACCCTGTCCCAGGAATCCACCCTGTCCCAGGAATCCGCCCCCTCCCTCAGTCCCTTTGCCCGGGGAGCGGGTCCAACTCGCTGCCCCGACGTGTGGTGGCACAGCCTTTGCTGGTGGTCACCCTGCGGTAGATTCCCCTGCAAAAACAGTCTTGCGGGCCGCGTAGCTCGAGGGCAGCCTTGGGTGAGGGTGAGGGGGCGCTGCAGGGAGGGGTTTGAGGCCGGTGATGAGAAAGGTAGAGGCCCGGCGCTAGCGTGAAGGTTGTACCAAGAACAGGAACGTTATTTCCGTTTTGGGTGGAGTGTTTAAACATTGCCATCTTTTCCAGCCGAATGTAAGAAATGTGTGATGAACAAAGCAAAAAGGGATCATTTTCTTCAATTTTTAAATAATAATAATCGCTATCGTGGAGAGAATGGGATATAATTCTCTTCGTTTTGGACGGCTACGTTAATTGAAAAAGAATATGATAACATATTCAAAATATGAATAAAATTATGTAATTACAGGAGAGTTGGGTGTTTGGAATCTTTTCTCCTGTGAAGAGGAGTCCCTGTAATTTGAGTGGGTTTTGTACACGAAATAGTTCACTATGTAAAAACATCCGAAAGATTATTCTAAAAGGATTGATTCCACTCTGTTATAGAAAGACTGTTCCTTATGGGGACAGATATCTGGGTTGGGACTCTACCCCTACAACGCAGGGTAGGGGAGAGGGACCATTAAAGGGCCTCCCTCCCCCACTGTGACAGTGTAGTGTTTACTTGTGGGCCAGTCCCTGGAACAATGGTCATAATAAATAATGATAGTGATCCATCTAGAAGAAAATAAATGAAAACATATTGAATGAGAAGACTTTGTGGAAAAAGAAAAGTTTTTATGTGTATAATAAGGCAACATATTTTTCTTATTATGGCTGTGTACCAAGCAAAGAACTACACATTTGAAATTTTTCAGTATGTAATTATGAGATGGAGCTTAACCCTGGTGTCCACTTGGTAAAGAATGTCACCCTGAAGATCTGAACACCAGGGACCCTTCGTAACACTGGGGGGTTCTAGGGGCTCTGATAGGCCAGGCTGAACTTTTAATTAATGAAAGAAATCATCGTTAGAACATCATCAAGAATTCTGCTTAAGAGTTGTGTGCAAAAAGCAACATGAGTTAAAAAATTTGCATTTTCTAGGAGTAATTTATGGTGACAGTGGTCTGCAGATGTATGAGTGATGTGAAATGACATTTCTGTTTTTTATCATGAAAGGCTTTTTTTTATTGTTGATCCAAAGTGCAGCTCTAATTAGTGTTTGTATGTGCGTCTCTCTTACAGTATGGTTGGCAGTGAATCATTTGTTGCCCCTTAAACGTTTAGCCTGGATTTAACCTCTGAGACTTTTAAGTCTTGCAAAGTCTGAATTTTATACCACTCTTCTTTGCAAGATCTTTTTCTGAAGTTAGTGGAATAGAAATACAGGAGTGAGAACTGCTTGTCTGACAGGTAGGGAAGATTAATCCTCTTTAGAAAGGTTTCAGCTGGGAAACTGGCGCTGCTTTAAAAATGCATTCCATGGGAGGCCTGGATGGGAAAAATTGTCATTATCATTGAAATAGAGGGTTTAGGGATTAGGCTCCCTAATCTGCAGGACCTGGCTAGTCTGATGAAGTGCTGGAAATTTGTGTGCTTTTTGTCTTTTCCCCTTGAGAGCCCAAATTATGTCATTCCAAGTTGTATTGGCGGAAAGGAAAAGCATACTACTGTTATCCCCTGCTAAGTGTTAGCTCCACGCTTGAATCCATCATCTTTTAAAGGGTTTGTTGATGGTAGAGGCCTTTTGGTGTTTATCTGATCTATTTCCTGGGAACCTGGAGGGGAAACTGTGAGGATCTTCTCCCCTCCCCCTGCCCCATCTGCACCTGGTGGTATAGAGTGGCCTGCTGCTCAGTTTTGAGTTTACACTGCTGTGCCCCACTGAGGTTCCCTCAGGGCTGGCTCTTCCTTGCACCCACCCCTTGGCTGTGGCCCTTATAAAGAATGTTGTCTTGAGGGTATTTTGTTCTTTGGGAACCCTGCAGTGACCGCCAAGTGGACTCCAAGAATACCAAGCATGAAAGGTTTCAAAGCAAAGAAACCAGGGTGCCTTGCTTTGTAGAGGAAGCAGTGCTGGTTAGGTGTGGATTTTTATTGGTTGTGTCTCAGCTTTGTGGCAATAGTGGTTTCATGAAAAGACTGTTGGGCTGAAAGGACTAGTTTTGAAAACATTGCTTCTCGGTGACCCTTTGGGCTCTTTGGGTTTGCATTGTTCTGCCCTTACCACGGTTAGGAGTTCAGAGGGGAGTGTGAGCCTCTTGAGTCTTGAAGTAAAAATCCAGGCAACAAGAGGAGCTCTGGCCCATTAATTATGGCTGCAACTGGCTGGGGTTTTCTCCCAGCCACCTTTTTCTAGCATGTATTTATTTGGTTTCGTAGAGGAGCTTGCCAAGTTGGAAATGAGGGCGGGACAGCTTTGTCTGCATGTGCAGTTGTCATAAAATATGTCTGGGTATAATCTGTTTAAAATCATATTAACAAAGTGGCCAAGGAATTGTTAAACAGTGTTGGGAATTTTCACAAAGCTTTTCAAAAACAGGGAATTGTGTCGGTGTGGTTTGCATCATTTTGGGGATTTCTGGAAGTGTTTTAAGTCCTATCTCTGAAAGAACCAAAAAATCAAAAGCCAAAAGGAAGGAAATAATTACAGAAAAATTTAGCCTAATTCGATTAAGTAGCTAGTCCTCTAGAAAGGCTCAGTTTCAGGGGGAAGTGTGTATCTTTAATTGTCCCTGGAATGAGCCTCAGAGTCCTCTGTCACTGTGGAGATGTTATCAGGAGAAAGTGTGGCTGCTGCTTTGAATCCTCCTTGATGGGGCAGGGTTCTCTCGAGTCCCAAATGCTCACAGCCTAATGGTTTCCACACCCTCTTGGAGGGGTAGTTAACACAATGTGCAGCTAAATTACGGAAACATTTTGGCCTGAACTCATTGTTAGGCTGTGCTGTGAAATAAAGTAGCCACTAGCCACGTGCAAGCTATTTAAGTTAAATTAATTAAAATTAAAAGAAATTAAAGAATCAATTTCTCTACCTCACTGGCCTCGTTCCAGATACAAGTAGCCATTTATGGCTCTGCTGAAAATGTTTTTGAGATTATGGTAGGGATTGTGTTGAATCTGTAGCTGACTTTGAGAGGTATTAACATCTCAATGGTATTAAGTCTTCTAGTCCTTCAACCTGGAATGTCTTTGCATTTATTTAAATCTTCTTTAAGTTCTTTCAGTTTGTAGTTTTCAGTGCACAAGTCTTTCACCTCCTTGGTTAAATCTGTTCCTGGGTATTTTCTTTTTTTCCTGTGCTATTGGAATTAAAATTGTTTTCTGAATTTCCTTTTTGGATTGCTTATTGTTAGTGCATAGAAGTACAGTTGATTTTGGCATGTTTATTATTATTATTTTGCAGTTTTTGGCCGGGGCTGGGTTTGAACCTGCCACCTCTGGCATATGGGGCCGGTGCCCTACTCCTTTGAGCCACAGGCACTGCACTGCATGTTTATTTTCTATCCTGTTTGGTGGAATTTATCATCTGAAATGGCATTTTTGTGGATCTTACCCATACATGTACATAAGATCATGTCATTTGCGAACAGATAATTTTACTTCTTCCTTTCCTTTTTGATGGCTTTATTCTTTTTTCTCCTTTTTTCTCTTCCAGTACAGTTATGGGCCACTTAATGACATTTTGAGTGATGAACTGCATATGATGATGGTGGTCCCATAAGATTGTATCATTTTTTACTGTACCTCTTCTGTGTTTAGATGTGATACAGACACAGATACTTTGGTTGCGTTACAGTTGCCTACACTATTCAGTACGGTAACATGCTGTACAGGTTTGCAGCCTGGGAGTAATAGGCTGGCTCTGGGGGTATGCAGTAGGCTATACCATCTAGGCTTGTGTATGCACGTTCTGTGATGTTCCCAGGACAAAATCACTTAATAATGAAATTGCCTAATGGTGGCCTTTCTCAGAATGTATTCCTATTAAGTGACTCATGATCGTACTGTGTTGAGTAGAAGTGGCAAAAGTGGGCATTCGTGTGTTCCTGATTTTAGAGGAAAAGCTTTCAGACTTTGACCATTAAGTATGATGTTTGCAGCTCCGCACCTGTAGCTCAGTGGCTAGGGCGCCGGCCACATATGCCGGGGCTGGTGGGTTTGACCCCGGCCTGGGCCTGCTAAACAACAGTAACAACTTACAAAAAAAAAAAAAGCCGGGTGTTGTGG
>NW_003852483.1:655493-662028 GCF_000181295.1 Otolemur garnettii
GGCGCCCGCCACAAGGCCCAGCTATTTTTTGTTGCAGTTTGGCCGGGGCTGGGTTTGAACCCGCCACCCTCGGTATATGGGGCCGGCGCCCTACTCACTGAGCCACAGGCGCCTCCCTCACTTTTCTATGAATTATGGGATGGGACATGTGTTGTTGATAGTGTTGGAGCCAGGTTCTCACTGTGTAAGGAGGCAGATGCACATGTGGACTGAGGGAAAGTAAGGAAGGCTCTGGATGGGTTGGGTTGGACCCAGCGGTATCAGCATAACTCATGCTTTCATTTACATACATATAGTACATGTGAACTTTGGGGGTGACACTCTTAACTCACTACATAAAAATGACAAATCCAGAGTTTGTAAAAAATTTCATTCTGTACATAACAGTTATTTCCTAGCACTTCATTAGCAGTGAGCACTAATCTTGGTTTCTAAATACGGTGACTTGTTAAAGGAGCTAGAGAGCTTTGGAGAAGTGGCTGATTATGAGTTTGGGACAGGGCAGAATACGAGACGAGCCTGGAACATGTCCTTGCAGAAGGTGAGTGAGTGCTCGCTCAGAAGTGGCAGGGTGTGTCAAATGTACACAGGAGCCCCAGTGGCCAAATCTGGGATTGTTTTAAGTGTCAACATAGATAAGGACAAGTGTGGGGTACACATGGAACAAAATAGGAATCCATAATCCATCGTTGACAATAAGTACCTAACTAAGTAATTACATGTATAAGTTTCCTAGGGCTGACATACCAAAGTGCCACAAACTGGGTGACTTAACAAAAATTCATTCTCCCATAGTTCTGGAAGCTGGCAGTCTAAAATCAAGGTGTGGGCAGGGCCACACAGCCCCTCCCGAGGATCTAGGGGAGAATCCTTTTTTGTTTCTTCCAGTTCCTGTTGGTGCCTGGTGTCTGTGGCTTATGGCTGCATCACTCTGCTTGTCACCTCTGTCTTCAAATGATCTTCTTTCTTATATCCACATGTGTCTTCTCTTATTATAAGGACGCTAGCTATTTGATTTAAAGCAGTGGTTCTCAACCTTCCTAATGCTGCAGCATTTAATACAGTTCCTGTGGGTCGCAACCGTTGAGAACCGTTGATTTAGAGCCTATCCTCAATCCTGGATGATTTCATCCCAGTTTCCTTAACTCATTACTGCTGGAAAGGCTCTTTCCAAATCAGGTCACATTCTGAGCTTCTGAGTAGGTATGAACTTTGGGGGTGACACTGTTAACTCACTACTTTACATAAAAAAATGGAAATGATAGAGGAGAGAGAACACGTCCAGAGCAAGGCTATCAGTGAGTGCCAGATCTAATGAAAGGGAGCATGTTTGATGCGAGCAAGAAATGCCCAGGATTTCAATGGTTTTCCCTGTTCCTCATTTTCATGGGGGCAGTTAATAACTACAGACTGTGGAGGTGAGACATCACCTGAGCTGAGTGATCCAGGTTAATGTCATGGCTTCAGGCAGGTGTCCACTGGTCCCCAGAGCAGCACATGTCACAGGTTGTGTTTTAGCTGGGCATGGAAATCAGCAACCAAAACGGAGAGGTGCAAAGACAGAAGGAGTCAGGCTGGGTCCAGCTCATAGGAAACTATGGCAGCGAGGCAGCCCAGTACAGATTTTGGAGGCAACCCTGTGCTGGGGGCAAGAACACGCTGTCATGGGTTTTACTGGAACTGCTGATGAAATTGTAAGGTGGATATAAATTATTTAAAGTGTTGTCAAAGTTGGCTTGCCTGAATTTGTTAGCTGTGCGAGGTTGTGTAAGAGACCGTCCTTGTGCCTAAGAGCATGACACACAGACTGAAGCATTGGGGATAAAGAGCTTGATGTCTGCAGCCTCCTTTTACAGCTCAGAAACAGAAACCTGTGCACAGTTCAAGACACGGACGGAGCGCTGGCTGAGTGGTGACGTGTCTGTGAGCCTGGGCAGAGCAGAGGGGAACCCATGCACCATTTTTGCAAGTTCTTTGTAAATGTTGAAATTGTTTCACAGTGAAGAATTAAAAATGTTACATGTGTGGTTGAAGCCAGCTGAATGCACAGTAGAGTTTAGCACATTCTCTTAGAAGAAGGATGCGAACAGTCATGATTTCATTGGAAATGGTGTCCCAGGGACTCGGGGGGCTTGGGATCCAGATACCCTCAAGACTAGACAGAGTTTCATTAAAGGGACTGAAAATCCCCAAGTCTTAGTCTTGTTTCTGGCTTGCCAGAAGTTTTCTAATTTTTTTCTTAGATTTTTTTTTTTTTTTTTTTGCAGTTTTTGGCGGCGGCTGGGTTTGAACCCACCACCTCCGGCCTATGGGGCCCGTGCCCTGCCCCTTAATATTTTTATTACAGAAAACTTCCAACATACATTAGACTGGTACAGTGAACCCTACATATTTTTTACCCAGCCTAAAGTTACCACACTCTGCTGTCTATTTCATTTCCTTTGGCTCCTGGTAGTTAAGGGGTCCCAGGCAACCTTAACTTTTTTACCTGTAAGAATTATTTTTTCACCTAACCTCAATCCTGTTGTAACCAAGAGCCTAGTGTTAACTGATACCAGGCCTGCTCCTTTTCCCAGCCACCTGGAAATGGCTGTTTAGTCCTGATTTGCTTGTAGTGAATCCACATATGGTTCACCTCATTCACCTGGGTTTTCTCCTTCTTTGCTCCCTCAGTTTTTGCCTCACCTCGAGCCACACCAGGGGACTCCCAGGGGCTTGGGGGCTCTGAATTCCCTGTGCAGCTTCTCTGCATTGCACAGGCTGTGGGCCCCTGACTGCAGAGTCCAGGTATTCTGTCCTGGAGGGTTGTTTCAGGGTGGCTCTAACTCTTCCTTGGAGATCCCCAGGCACGTGGTGTGGGGAGGGCCCCAGAAGGTAAGTTCTGGCGGCGTCCCTACACTGAGCCTTGTTCAGCCCAGCTCTTCGCAGCCCCCTTGGATTCTGGCCTGTTACCATCACCTGCGTGCACCTCATGGCTTGGGCCATGCTCTGCTGTTCCCAGAGCCCTGGGTTTATTTTTTTTTTTTATTTTTTATTTTTTTTTTTGAGACAGAGCCTCAAGCTGTCCCCCTGGGTAGAGTGCTATGGCATCACAGCTCACAGCAAGCTCCAACTCCTGGGCTCAAGCGAGTCTCCTGCCTCAGCCTCCCAAGTAGCTGGGACTACAGGCGCCGGCCACAACGCCCGGCCGTTTTTTTTTTTTTTAGTTGCAGGCATCATTGTTGTTTGGCGGGCCCGGGCTGGGGATTTGAACCCGCCACCTTAGGTGTATGTGACTGGTGCCTTAGCCACTTGAGCCACAGGCGCCAAGCTGAGCCCTGGGTTTATTAAACAAGGGTACTATTAACATGTTGAAGAAGGGGAGGCATCACTGCCCCTCCCTCTTTTTTGACTTTGATATCCCATTTGAGAATTCTGATTATAGCAGCAGTTCTCAACCTGTGGGTTGCAACCCCTTTGGGGATGAATGACTCTTTCACAAGGGGTCCCCTGAATACATCCTGCGTATCAGGTATTTGTATTATGATTCATAACAGTAGCAAAATTATAGTTATAAAGTAGCAACAAAAATAATTTTATGGTTGGGGGTCACCACAACATGAGGGCCTTGGCATTAGGAAGGTTGAGAACCATTGGATTATATGGTAGTATTTACCAGGCATAAAACAGATGAATGATCAACATCCAGATTATAGTGAAGAATTCACAAGCTAAGTGAGAAAAAGATAAATGCTCCAATTAAAAGGTCAGAAGGTAGTCAGACAGTTTTCAGAGGAATAAAAACAGGAGGCCACAAACTTATGAAAAAAGTTTGGCATAATTAGGATTCAAAAAAATGTGAATTATAAAACAATGATCTTAGCCCTGAAGTCAGAACTGGGAATTCAGGCAGCGTGGGAGCCTGGCATCCTTCCACATTTGGGGCAGTTTGCATTGTCTGTTAACATTTGAAAAACACATATTCTGTGGCCTACTCTATAAAACACCCATGCTTTTATTGCAGCACCGTTTGCAGTTGTGACACGTTGGAAACATATGCATGTTTTGTAATAAATGGTGATTTTTCTTAACTGTAGGTTATTAGGTAAATGAGCATGCATATGAAGACCTGTGGTGCTAACAGGGAGATTCCAGGGAGGAATCCAGGTGGGAGAAGATCAAGTCACAGTGTTAACTGCTCAGGATTTGTCTAAAGCCTCCTAGATCCCTCCCACAACTTCTGAGATGTCCGGCTCTCTCTCAAGTAGGGTCTTAAAATAGACCTGCACCCCGCGGACTGGCACACAGCTCACCCTCTGGAGGATGAGGAGGTTGGCCAAAGGTATCTTCCCGTCTTGGCTATAGTTGTTTATTTACTTATTTATTCTAACAAGGAGGCTGGTTTCATGTGTCATTAAAGAGGTTCAGGTCTTTTGTGCCATTGCATGCCCTGTGCTCCTGATCACTATTGAATCCTTTCTTGAAGCCCTGGGGAAGATGTCTGTCTCTACAAATTGGGATAAATGAGTCAGGGCTGCTGTCCCATCACCCTCCTGCTTGCTTTGTAGGAAGTCTTTCTCTGGCTCTGACCAGGGGAGAAGGGGAGGAAAAAGGTGGGAAGTCAGTTTACTGAGGAGACCAGGCAGTTGGTTAGCTCATCAGGGGGTACATCTGGGTTTTTGGGGTTCTGTGTGCAATTAGAGGATGAAATAGAGTTGCAAGAAACTCAGCTGGCCCCATTCCTTTGGGTTTGCAGACACCCCTGGTGGCTTTTCAAATACTTGATCCACATTCCATTTTGAATACATTTAATGTTTTTAAAGTTACCATGAAAACCTCCATGCAAGTTTGTTTCCTGCCAGACCAGTGGTGTGTTCACAGGCATCCCTGGTTAGCTTGTTTTGGTCAGACTCAAGCAGCCATCTTCTGTTGCATTTCAGGATCCTGAGTTAATACTGTGAACTGTTCAAAAATACCCTGTATATTGTTGAAGATTTGATCTAACCATTTCAGATTGTATAAAAAAAAACACATTGTACCCTACATATGCATAAATATATTCATGATCTATGTGTATTTGACTTAATAAAAAAAAATAAAAAAATAAAAAACATAAAAAACCCAAAAACACCCTGTATAAGTGGCCATAAAGATCAGAATTTTCTTGGTATTTTCAAACTAGAGCCAAATACGAGTGATCTGACAGGGTGTTGAGGTGGAAATGGGATTAGAGCTGTCTTTCTAAACTTGCAGATTCAAGCTTGTATGGCTATTTAACATGGAGGCTTGTTATTGACTTTTTAACAGAAATTATTACACTGTTATGGATACGTTCAAGTCCTAACTCCCATTACTTTAGAATGTGTTCTTATTTGGAGAAAGATCTTTACCAAGGTGATGATTTACAATGAGGTTGTTAGGATGGGCCTGAATCCAGTATGACTGGTGCCCTTGAGGGGAAGCTTGGTCTCAGGTGGATTCACAAGGAGGGAAGATGACTTGCCTGGTGGCTGAAGATGAGGAGACGCTGAAGAGCTGCCTTCCCTTGTGGCCCTGCCCACTCCTTGGTTTTGGACCCTGATATAGCAGCTTCCTGTTGTTTAAGCCCCCCTAGTCTGTGTGCTTTGTTAGGGCAGTCCTAGGAAGATGACGCCCCCACCTATGCCTCCTGCATGCTGATAGAGTACTGCCTGCTCTTGTTTACTTTTGGGGTTTCTGTGTAAGAATTTACCTGATGACAAGGCTCTACCACTGACCTGCTAACCCACTAACCCACACTGCTCCTGTGGCTGAGCTCTTGGGTGGTGAGCTGCCTGGCCTTGGCCCTGGCCCTAGCACTGGTCAGTACATCAGTCAGGAGTCGGGGGCATAGACTTAGAGGGCACAGCCTGGCTGGTGGTGCCACATGCTTTGGGGAACATCAGGGACTGTGGGCAGTGTGCCCACATGTGATGCAGCAAGTCACTTGGCATGGGGAGCAACTTGCTTGTCATTCTGTGGCTGGCCAGCTGCATGGGTGTGCAGCATGCCTCCTCCTGTGTCTGAGGCCTGTTCTCTGAGGCCCCTGGTTGGCTGCCCATCTGTCCTCAGTCACCTCTTTCCAGCTGACCTCCAGCAGTTTGCCTGAAGGGAAGGGTCTTGAGCCATGTGGCTCAAGGGCTTTGATGGGGGTCTCTGCAGTGGGGTATCTCAGGTGTCAGAGCAGATGAGGTGGCTTTTCAGGGGTGGTGCTGGGAGGAAGACAGCTGTATTGAACCTCTGACACCCCCCACCCCCAATGCCAGGCAGCCAGTGCTGCCCATCCTTGGGCCTTTGTTTCCCTTATGGGGCCTGGGCAAAAACAAAAGCTAACAAAAGCAAACATCCTCACTGGGGCTGGAATTGTGGGGCTGTCAGCAAGTGTGATTAATGGGGACCTGGAAGCCCTTTGAAGTAGGAGGCAGATTGGAAGGTCCTGGACTCCTGGGGAGGCCCTGGCAGCACCAAATGGAGGAAAGAGCTGCTATCCAGCCAGCAGGGGCAGTTTTTTTTTTTTTTTTTTGAGACAGAGCCTCAA
>NW_003852483.1:663770-798802 GCF_000181295.1 Otolemur garnettii
AGTGCTGTGGCATCCCAGCTCACAGCAACCTCCAACTCCTGGGCTCAAGCGAGTCTCCTGCCTCAGCCTCCCAAGTAGCTGGGACCACAGGCGCCCTCCAAAACGCCCGGCTATTTTTTTGGTTGTAGCTGTCATTGTTGTTTGGCGGGCCCGGGCTGGATTCGAACCTGCCACCTTAGGTGTATATGGCTGGCGCCTTAGCTGCTTGAGCCACAGGCGCCGAGCCTCAAGTTTCTTTTAGTTGACTAGCCACAGGGTCCTAAAAGCTAGGCTGATTGGAAATAAAACAGAAAAGAGAGAACAAAAGCTAAGGTATAAGTGGGTATAAGTTGAGCTCCCCAGGATTGGGTTTTAAAAATTGCTCTTCATGATTGCTTTTTTCCCTATCCAGAGAACGTGGGTGGGGGTGATGGTGATGCTGAGGAACTTTGGCTTTGGACAGTATTTGTTTACGGGTGTTTATTTAAAACAATCACAGTGTGAAAGCTCTCAGAATAGTACATATTTTCTATCTTTTATGGAGGCAAAGACTTCTAAGAGGCCCCTCGTTGCTCTGAGGTGTGACTTCAGTTAGTTTTCTCTTGACTATTTTAGTTTTATATTAGGGTTATGTGTTTAGTACTTGATCAAGTAAAAATCCAGAAAAACAAAATCAAACCAAAAAATCTACTGACACATGCTGATGGTTTAAAAAGGAGGCCCAAACTCAGAAGGGTGAAAAATGAAGAACCCCTTTCACTTCTCACGCCCTCCCCCCGTCCCCCACCGCCGCCCCCATAAACTGGCTAACAGTCTGGTGCTTCATTCCAGACATTTTCTGGGCATATGTGCTTGTCTGTACATCTTTGTTGTTTGTTTATTTTTAAAAGTTGCGGTGCAATCCACATAACGTAAAATCTGCCGTGTTGCAGTGAACAATTCAACGGCATTTAGTGCCAGCTCCGTGTTGTGCAGCCCTCACTGCCATCTTTTCCAGAACATTTCCATCACCCGCCGTGGAACCCCCCACCCGTTAGCAGTCCCTCCCCAACCCCTCTCCCCCTATTTCTCCAGCCTCTGGCAACCGCTAATCTACTTTCTGTCTCCATGGACTTGCCTATTCCGGAAATGTCATGTAAATGGAATCATGCAATATCGGCCTTTCGGATCTGGCTCCTTTCCCTGAGCACGATGTTCTGGAGGTTCATCCTTTATTTGCTTTTATATACAATGAGATCATGCCACGCACACTTTGCTGTTTTCACATAACGGTAGTTCTTACAAATCTTTCCATATTAGTACTTGCCAGGCACCCTCATTTTAAAAAGCCATCCTTAATATCTGTCAGTTGTATATACATAATTTATTTCACTGGTCTCCTGTGGGTGGTTACTTCTGATTTTTAGCTGTTACCCTAAACAAGTCTGCAGTGAACCTCCGTAGGCAGGTTTAAAAAATATTTTTTGCTTTGTGTAAATATATGTAGAGTCAATTCCCAGAAGTGAAATGCCTTGGCCCAAGGTATTATATTTAAATTTTTGCCAGAGTCTACCAAGTTGCTCTCCCAGAAGGTGGCAGCAATTTATGCTCCCAGAAACAAGTGTGTGTCTGTGAACTTTTCCGGTTTTTCTAGACACTGACCCACATTGGGAATTATCAGGCCTTTTAATCATAGAAAGTATGAAAAATAGAAATGGTATTTTCATTCTGTGTGTTGATATTTAGAAATTGTATATGAGGCTTACTGTCTTTATAAGTAATCCATGTTTCTTTTTTTTCCCTGGGAAATAAGTGTTCACTTTCTCTAGTAATTTTCTATTAGGTATTTTTAATTATCTCATTGATTTCTAAGAATATTTCTGAGAATATTTAGCTACATTCCAGATCATATGAAAATCTTTCTTCTTCGGGTTGTCTTGTGACTTCACTTAAGATACTGTTGTTTTTTTTTTTTCATGCAGAAAGTTTTAATTTTTATGGAGTGTAACTAAGCCAGCTTGTATTTGATGTGTTTGAGTTTTGAGTCATACATTGGAATCCTTCTGCTTTTTTAATTTTTTAGAATTATTCTTTCTTGGGGGGAGGTTTCTTCTGATTTTGTTTTTTGAGGTTAAATCTTTGGTTCACATAGAATTTAGATCCAATTTTATTTATTCTCCTCAGAAAAATGAGCTGTCCTCAAATTATTGTATAATCTATTTCTTATTAATGATTTAAAAAATAGCTTTTCTTTCTTTGGTATTAAAATCCTATGTTAGATTGGTGTTATTTCTGAAATATTCAGATTTTATCTCACTTTTAATCACCATAGCTTTATGGTTTTAATATTTGATAGCATTAAGTCTTTACCTATTATCTCCAAATTTTTACTGGCTAGTCTTTTATTTTTCTGCATGAACCTTAGCTAATGAAAGACATAAATTTTGCTAGGAATGTACCTTTAGTTGCAACTTTAGATTGTGTTAGGTGTTACATAGTATTTTTAGTATTGTTCTTTTCCAAATAGTCTACACTCTCAATTTTTATTTTTTCTGTGATTTAAGAGTTTGAGAAGAAATATTAATACTTCTAGGAAGTTTCATAGTTTCATTGCATTTTGTGTAGAGAATGTGATTCTGGTTTTGGGAAATTTGATTTTTTTTTTAATGGCTTAAAATATGGTTATATGTTATGTGCAGTGGGATCTTAGGTGTTAGTATCAGTTTAGAGCAACCTCACTGGTTATATAATTTAGTTACTTTGTATCCTTGCGTATATTCTTTGTCTTCTTTATTTGCCCCCTTGTTTCAGTCTGTTTCTCTGATCTTCAGGTTCTGTGTTGTGTTTTTGGACACTGAGATGATTACTACATGTATTCATGATACACCCTTACTGAGAGTTTGTCCTTTAATAATTTAAAGTATCCCCTTTGCTTTTTCCCTCAAATTAAATCTTGTATGACATTAATACTATGGCTTGTTATTATTTGTGGCTTTTGTCAGGTCAGTCTTTGTGTTTTTTTTTTTTCTTTAAGACAGAGCCTCACTATGTTGCCCTTGGTAGGGTGCTGTAGCATTATAGCTCACAGCAACCTCAAATTCTTGGGCTTAAGTGATTCTCTTGCCTCAGCCTCCCAAGTAGCTAGGACTACAGGCACCCACTGCAAGATCCGGCTATTTTTTGTTGTTGTTGTTGTTGATGATGTTGTAGTTGTCATTGTTGTTTAGCAGGCTGACTGGGTTCAAACCCGCCAGCCTTGGTGTATGTGGCTGGTGCCCTAACCACAGAGCTACAGGCGCCAAGCCTAGTGTTTGTCTTTTTTTTTTTTTTTTGAGACGGAGCCTCAAGCTATCCCCCTGGGTAGAGTGCCATGGCATCACACTCACAGCAACCTCCAACTCCTGGGCTCAAGCGAGTCTCCTGCCTCAGCCTCCCAAGCAGCTGGGACTACAGGCACCCGCCACAACGCCTGGCCATTTTTGGCTGCAGCCATCATTGTTGTTTGGCGGGCCCGGGCTGGGGATTCGAACCCACCACCTTAGGTGTATGTGGCTGGCGCCTTAGCCGCTTGAGCCACAGGCGCCGAGCCCTAGTGTTTGTCTTTTAAAAATTTTCTATCTTCTAGTTGTTTGGATTCAGACAGATTTTATTTCTAAAGATATTTTTATTTAAAAAATTATTTTTAGCTGGGTGTTGTGGTGGGTGCCTGTAGTCCCAGCTACTTGGAAGGCTGAGGCAGGAGAATCACTTGAGCCCTAGAGTTTGAGGCTGCTGTGAGCTGTGATGTCACAGCACTCTACTGAGGGTGACATAGTGAGACTTTGTCTCACCAAAAAAAAAAAAAGAATCTCCAACTGCATGCAAGAACAATATGGAGAGACTTTGACAGCTTAGGTCAGTACAGTACCTGTAGCTGTCACTCACCTTTCCTATAATGTTTAAAAAAAAAAGAAATGATTTTTTATTTTAATAGATTTGGGATTACAAGTTGAATTCTGTTATATCAATGTATTGTGTAGTGATGGAGTCTGGGCTTTTGGTATATCCATCACCAAGTAGTGTTCAAGGTACCTCAGAGGTAACTTTTCATCCCTCACCCTCTCACCCTTCCTCCTTTTTAGTCTACAATGTCATTATACCACTGTGTGTCCGTGTGTAGCCATTGTTTAGCTTCCACTTATAAGAGAGAACATGTGGCATTTATTTTTCTGTTCCTGGGTGACTTCACTTAGGATAATGGGCTCCAGTTTCATCCAAGTTGCTGCAAATGTCACTATTTCATTCTTTCTTGTGGCTGAGTAGTGCCATGGTGTGGAGGCATATATATAGATATATGCCATAATTTATGTTCTTTTTTTTCTTTGAATTTCAGGTTAATATGAGGACACATATGATTAGGTTACACTGGTTTGCATTTGTAAGGTTGTGTCCTTCACCCAAAGGTGTGCCATATACCTGGGACTTACCCAATCTCTCCCCTCCTTGTTGAATTTGAGTTTTTTTCTCATTTGGGCCTAGGGTTGTCAATCTACTAGTTTCAACTTAGTATTGAGTAGCTGGGATGCTTCCTTATTCATTCCTATGATAATGTTACTTAGAAGAATGGTCTCCAAATCCTTCCAGGTTATTACAAAAGATACAAAATCCTCGTCTTTTTTTATGGCTGAATGGGATGCTGCTGGAGGGAGAGGAGTGGCTGCCTTCTCCCTGGGATCTGCGGACCTGTCTTTTCACTGCCACCTTTAATTTATTTCACTTGTGGGTGGTTTAGAGTTGAGGCTTTCTTAGGTCTTCTTGAAAATGGAGTGTTTTGGCTCGGTGCCTGTGGCTCAAGCGGCTAAGGCGCCAGCCACATACACCTAAGGTGGCGGGTTCGAATCCCCAGCCCATCCCGCCAAACAACAATGACGGCTGCAACCAAAAAATGGCCCGGCGTGGTGGGCACCTGTAGTCCCCCCTACTTGGGAGGCTGAGGCAGGAGACTCGCTTGAGCCCAGGAGTTGGAGGTTGCTGTGAGCGTGATGCCATGGCACTCTACCCAGGGGGATAGCTTGAGGCTCTGTCTCAAAAAAAAAAAAAAAAGAAAATGGAGTGTTTCTGTGAGCGGCAGAGGGAAGCATGTTCACTCTGCCATCTCTCATTGGAATCACTCGATGGTGTCAGATGTCTTTGGAGCACAAATTGATTCTGGTGCTGATTCTTTTGTGTCTGTAAACATTTCTCATTATGTAGGTGTGACTTCTGTCCCTTGATGATGTGTTATATGGGTTCTGCAAGGTGGAACTCCTCTCGTCTGGTCACTTAGGTGTCCGTAGTCTGGGGTGTCCATGCTGCCCCTGCCTAGCCTTGGGGCTGCCGGCCTGGTGTGGTACTTTTTTCTTCTGTGGCAGCAGTGGCATTGCCCAAAGTGGGTTTCCCTGCTTATCCCTCCCTTGAGTTCCTTCCCAGAGGCAGGGCTCTGGGGTGGCAGGACAGGAAATGGATGCGTGAAGTTTTATGAAAACTTGTTTGCATTTTCTGACACCATGTGTCCTTAACACTTTTGATTATGGAGCTCCTTTATTTTTGAGGCTGTGTTAGGGAAATATGGGTGTGGAGGCTGATTGTCTCTGATCTGCAGAACACAAACTGCATAATTGCTCTCCCACGTGGGGACTCAGAGCCACAGAGTGCAGGCTCTATGTGACAGTGACAGCATGGTCCCTACATCTGCAGGGAAGGGCGGCAGTAGCACACATGGCTGGTTTTCTTGGTGGTCTTTCTGTTCAAGGATGATTGACATGCTGACGGCTTGTGGGTATTCAGTCTTTGGTATTTACTGAACTAGCGATGGAGACTAGGAGGGTCTGTGGTGCGACCCGCCTGCTAAGGAGTTTGTGGGATTGAAGCCTTCACCAAACACGGAGGTGTCCGCTTACTGTCGCAGGCCGTCTGCCTGGTTGCCCCTCTGGGAGTCAGAATCATTCCTCAGCACTCTATTCGTGGCAGGGTCTGCATTGCCATTTAGTCTTTGGGATAGTTCATGCAGTTATGACTCCTTTTTGCGGATTAGGAAACCAAGGCCAACTGAAGTAGTGTCCCTGGCCGGGTATTGGGCCCCTGGAATGGTGGATCTGGGTCCAGCAGCTGTAGTTTGGCTTTTGGAGGCTGTACTCTCCCATCAGGAGCCCTGGGCCAGTGGGGAAGCCAATGTCAGAGTGTGATGCCCCTTCCTTTCTGTGGGGGGCCACCGGGGCACAGTCTTGCACCGTGGGGCATGGTGTGTCAGTGATCGTACTGTGGCATTTTACAATAAAAGATTTTATGACATTTTCCAGGAGAAGGGGCCATGGAGGAGAAGGGGCCGTGGGGCAGCAGCAGCCTTGGTCAGGAGGCAGAGCAGGGGTGAGGGAAGGCTGGGGCCTTTGTGGAGTCTCCACGCGAAAGACACGAAAGACACGTGGGGAGGGAAAGCAGTCAGGATGGGCTGGTTTGACTCATTCTTTCCTTCAGTGCCTGGTGCCTGGCCCTGGGGTGATGGAGGGCAGAGGGCAGTGGCTGGGTGTGGGGAGTGTGTGCTGAGCTGGGTGGGGGTGGGCTCTGGGTTGGTGGGTTTGCATAAGAAAGGCAGCTCCCTTTGCTGTGTCTGAGATTTGCTAGGCACGGGAGGGGCAGTGTCTCCCCAGTGAGCGGGACTAGAAATAACTGAAGCACCAAGAACACAGAAAATGAGAAAATACAGTCAGTACAATCGCCCTGTAATGAATGGATCTGAACAGACAGTTATAGAATCTAAGAACTCATGGAGCCGGCAGAAACAGAGGGTCGTGGCTTAGCAGCTCTTGCACCCGGCGCCTCCCTCTGAGGTCCACTTTGGGGTTTGTGGGGAGACAGTGCTCCCTGCAGCTGGGTAGGTGGGGTGTATTTTCAGTGGGCAGGCTGCCAAGTAGCACTGCAAGTGTACGGCAGTTTGGGGATTTGGATGAGTGTTCAGAAGCCATTGAGGGCAGTGACCACCAAGTGACTCTAAGATCTTGGTTATCTGAGGGAGCTGTGGGTTACTGGCCTCTGACCGACTATGTCCAGGCCACAGTTTGGTTATTGATGAAAGATTTATGGTCCGAAAAAGACCACTTTGCTCTGTTGGGCTGAATCTAGACTGTGAATCGGAGCAAAGCGTACCATTTTGCCAAAGTCAATGATACAACCCTTTTTTCTTCTTTTTTTAACAAAAAATCTGTTATTTTTTTACTTTTCAAAATTTGGATGAAATGCGCGTAACACATGTACTGTCTTACATTGAGAACATCCATGTTGTTGTACAGACATTACTGTCCTCCATCTCCAGATCCTTTTCATCTTGCAAAACTGAAACTCTGTCCACATTAAACAATGGTTTCGGCTCGGCGCCTATGGCTCAACCAGCTAAGGCGCCAGCCACATACACCTAAGGTGGCGGGTTCGAATCCCTAGCCTGGACCCGCCAAACAACAATGACGGCTGCAACCAAAAAATAGCCGGGCGTTGTGGCGGGCGCCTGTGGTCCCAGCTACTTGGGAGGCGGAGGCAGGAGACTCGCTTGAGCCCAGGAGTTGGAGGTTGCTGTGAGCTGTAATGCCACAGCACTCTACCCAGGGGGACAGCTTGAGGCTCTGTCTCAAAAAAAACAAAAACAAAAAACAATGGTTTCTCATTCCCCTCCCCTGGCTCCTGGCCAGTCCCTCCTTTATGACTGTGGATGTGACCATGCTCTAGGGACCTCATAGGAGTGGAATCATACAGGATATCTCTGTTTGTGAGTGGCCTGCTCTGTGGAGCATATCCTCAGAGTTCACCTGGATGTAATACTTTGAGAGCAAGGGGAGGGAGACCATGGTTATTATCACTAGCAATTATTTAAGTTTACTGAGTGCCCATTAAGGGCCATGTATTGATGTCTGGGCTGTGTGAAGAAGCACATTCTATGACATCGTATTTGTCCTTTAAGATTTCAGCTGTGGCTGAGTGGCTAAGGTGCCAGCCACATACACCTAAGGTAGCGGGTTCGAATCTAGCCCGGGCCTGCCAAACAACAATGATGGCTGCAACCAAAAAAAAAAAAATAGCCAGGCGTTGTGGCGGGCACCTGTAGTCCCAGCTACTTGGGAGACGGAGGCAGGAGACTTTCTTGAGCCCAGGAGTTGGAGGTTGCTGTGAGCTGTGATGCCATGGGACTCTTATCCAGGGGGACAGCTTGAGGCTCTGTCTCAAAAAAAAAAGATTTCAGCTGTGTCTGAGAAGCTGGACTGTATACCCCACACATGATGTAAGCAAGATCCCAGGCAGACCATGGAGGGTCTGGAGATGGGTAGTGCATTTCTCAAAAGTAGTGAACCAATATAGGCACATTATGTTCACTGTGCAGTCCACATAGTATTCTCATTTCCTTAGTTTTTGCTGACTGTCCTTTCTCTGTCCCAGGGTCCCATTCAGCACACCACATCAACTTAGCTCTCACGTCTCCTGGCCATAGCAGCTTGACTTGTTTTGGTGACCAAGACAGTATTGAGAAGTGCTGGTTGGGTAATTTATAGAATGTCCTTCACTGGGGGTTTGGTGCATGTTTTTCTCACTAGACTGGGGTTGTTGTGGGTGTGGGAGGAAGACTACAAGGTGAAGGCCCTTCTCATCATGGTATTTCAAGGATGCAGCTGTCAGCATGAGCTACCACTTCAATGTGGACCTTCATCCCACTGCTGGAAAGTGTTCCACTGTTGTATTGATCTGTTCATCAGTTGATGGACACTAGGTTTGTCTCCACTTTTGGCTGTGATGAACATTTGTGTACAAGTTTTTGTGTGGATGTGTGTCTTCCCCTCTTTCGGGCATATGTGTAGGAAGGGGTTTGTGAGGTCAAATGTGAGCATCATGTGTAACATTTGGGGGTACGGCCAACCTTTTCCAGTGGGTTCCAGTATCTCCACATCCTCCCCAGCATTTGTTATTGTTCTGTCTGACAGATTCTTTTGTTTTTCAAGACACAGAGGTCTGAGTCTCTGAAATTGCCCCTGGCCCTTTCTGAGTGTTCCTGGAGGCCTTGGGTTGCTTCTTCCATGCCTCTGAGGTTTGGCTGGGTGGGCCATGTCTGTCTTCCTCCACTCAGAAGCAACAGGAGCAGGGTTTGTGCCTACCGTCCTGAGGACTTGAGGACGGTTGGCTGATGGGAGGGACATTGGTTGCCCTCATCCTCTCTTTCAGCACAGAGGACACTTGGAAAGGTGAGGGATGTGGCTGCTGCTGCCTCCCACAGTGAGGACACTTGGTTCTCCCTGCCCTCTGCACAGGCATCTGTGTCCCCCAGCTCCAGCCTCCATTCCTTTTTTTATGACATTAATTGTATCTTGCTGTTGCTTCTCCACATGTATCTTCTTCCTTACATATCTGGGTTTAGGATTATTTTTCCTCAGTTGATTTTTCGGTGATATTGGCCAAGGTGTTTAGAAGAAAGAAACAGACCCAGTGTGGGGAAGAAATGACAGCCCAGGAGACAGAACAGAGATTCCCCATGAAGAGGGAATTTGAAATCCATGCCAGACCAAAAATGGCTGAGCTGCTTTTAAACCGTTTAAGGGAGTGGGAAGAATGCAGTGTGGGCGAGAGGAAATTAATGACCTACCCAGAGCTGGTGATGGAAAACAGATAAGCAACACGTGAATAAACATGGGGAATGAATTTGGGAGCCGCCTGGAAGATAAGACTGAAGAATTATTAAGAAAAATCAGTGTCTCCTGCTTTCGTTTGTTACCATAGACTTTGAAGCAGGAAACATTTTCCTCCTGAGGATGAGAAAACTTTGAGCATTTAGGAAGCCTGTTCTTTTTAAGGATCTCGAGAGGCTCTTCTACCCTGTTGGTGGCCAACTTCAGTTTGCTTCTTCCTCTGCCTGTTTCTTGGGAGGAAGCAGCAGTTCAGTACATAGTAAGTCTTCACATGCTAAAGGAGGGTATTGCCAAGTCTCTTTTCTTAATAACGTGTATACATGGAATCTTGGTGTCAAGACATGGAAAACGGTCCTAAGCACAGTTAATTGTCATCCGTTTGCTTTGCTTAAAATCTGAATTACCGTAAGGAAAAAAAATGACCATAATGGAAACAGATGGGATTGGCTGGCTGATGTTTAAAATTCTTTCCACTTGAGAATTTCCTGATTTTGAGGAGGATCTTTGGATTTGAAGTGCTGTGGATGTTGCCAGTTGGGATAGAGGAGGAGAAGTGAAGATGAAGGGGGGGGGAATGAGGAGGGGGGAGCCCAGGGCTTCCCTCAGGGCCACCCTGTAGGGTGGGGGGGCTGGGAGGCAGGCCAGGCAGGGAATTGCACCGCAAAATAATGATTAAAGAATTAACCAACATAAAAGTCATGGCAGTCTCACCCGAACAAAATAAGCTAACAGGATTGGAGATCCACATATAATTATTCATGACTTTGAGTTTCTAATTCCAGGGTTTTTGACTGTTGGCAAGAACATTGGAGGTACCAAAAAGATAATGGGCAAGAAAACAAATTTCCATTATTAGATCAAGACAGCATTGGCTCCTAGGCATAGAATCCCCCTCCCTCCCTCTTTGTGGCTCTCTTGTTGGACTCAGTTGCAGCCAGTATGTGATTTCACTTACATCCCAGAAGTCGCTGGGCGCCCTGAGATCCTTTTGCAGACCTCAGTTCTCAGAGTCTCTGCTAACTGATGCTGTGATACACTAAAGGACATAGTGTTGAGAGTTGCCCAGCGTTAAAGTCTAGAGCCTGCCAGAACCAAGCCAGCAGCCAGCCCTTTGCATTACCCTCTTCACCCAAAGGAGAATGGAAATGCACTGAACTCCTCCCCAGGGATGCCAGAGAAGGAGAATTCAGCTACCAGGTGTGGGACCATTCCTGGGGACCAGAGAGCAGTCACGGGCCTCAGTTCCCTCCACTTCCCTGTGGGAGGTAGAGGCTGCTGTGCTTGGGATCCTCCTCTGTCCAGCTGTGGAGCTTGTGTTAAGCACCCAGGAACACGAGGAGGCAGGGCTGGGCACAAAGCCTGATCACTTGAGACCCCTGCTCTTCTTCTTCTGATGTGATGATGGTCCTTTTGTTTTTGAGTGGCCAGGTCCTGACCCAAGAAGCAGTCATGATGGGAGATTCTACATTAGGGAATGGAAATAATCAGGCATGGATGATGGAGCTGCCTGCGGATATAAAACTTGACAATTTACTCTTCAGAGTAGACTTGTGGCATTTTGGTCCAGAATCTAGGAAAGAAACAGAAGGATTAAGCCCTGTGTGAGTTTTCCCTGCTTTCTCTGAGGTCTGCCCTGCCTGCCTTTTTTGTGCTGGAGTTCAAGTGCTCAGGAGCAGGGAGGGCCCAGGTAGTCATGGTTGACCTATATGTGCATCTGCCATGGCAATCATGGTCTCCTTTGCCAGAGATTGGTCAAGGGTGAGTATGTGTGCTAGCTCCTGCCAATGAGATATGAGGGGAGGAGGGGCTTCCTTTCTAGGAAAAGGGAGAGAAAGCCTTTGGCACTGCCCTGCATTGGCTGTTTTGGCAGGTAACTGTTGTTCCCTGGAGCTGGTGTCTGTGACCAGAGATTTCTGTCGGGATGGGGTGAGAAGACAGAACCTAGGGCCTCAGGACTGCAAGAGACCCGTAGTCCTCTTGTTACGTGAGGACCCTTATGGTTAGAAGCTTTCTGTCACACTTGCAGCCCAAAACATCCTAAGTGCTAGAAGGGAATGAAATTCTACTTAGTGTGTCTCTTGGGAATTTAGTGTCCTAGTTTTTGATTTGCTGAACAAAAATTGAAGCTTCTTGGAGCTTAAGACTTTATGCACATACAATTGAGATACTGTCACATTATGCTTGGCTAGAAAAATAATATTTACCAAATTAGAAGATCACCCTATGAGCTGAAATGAGGCTGGTTTGTAACTGAGATCTTAGCCTGTAAACCGAGGTTGGGGTGAGTCTGTGGCACTCAGCACCTGCGTGTCCCTTCCTCCCTCCGGCTGGCTGTAACTGAGGTGCATTCAGACATGCAATGTGGCCCAGCAGGCAGATGGGCAGCAGACCTAGGCTGTGGCAGTGGAGCAACAGCCTGAGTCATTTCAACTTGGTAAGAAGAGTTTCTGGCTGTCAACTCTGCAAATCTCCAGACAGACTGTACTTCTATTCTGTAAAACTTTTATTTTTTAACATTTAAGAAAGTTGTGTCTAAATAAACATAGAACCGACCATCTGAACCTTTTTTCAGTGGCCAGTTCAGTGGTATCAGATACGTTCACATTGTTGGGCATCCAGCACCACCATCCATCTCTAGAACTTTTTCCATTTTGCAGAACGGAAACTGTTCTCTTTAGACAGCAACTCCACATTCCTTCCCTCCCTCGGAACCTGGGAGACCCCATTCGATTTGCTATCTCTGTGAACTTGACTGTTCTAGGCACCTCATCTGTGAAAATGCTTTGAAAGTTAGATTTTTTAAGTGTCAAGATTGGTGAAGGCATAGATTGGCTAGAATAGGGGAGGGTTTGGGGATAGCTCAGAGAGGAAGTCCACTGAGTTTTCCAATAGTCCCTGTGGAGCAGAGCTCATGCCCTTGGAAGGAATTTTCTGTAGGGCAAGAAAGTGCATATGGCATTTGCCTCATGAAAGTCATTCTGAGTTGGATCCCTGCTCCTCACAGTATTCCCAACCTTCCTTGGGCCCTTTTAATTCTTGCCTTCCCATGTCTACTGGAGATAAGTGGCTTTGCCCCAGTTGAAGCCAAATTTTTAATTATCAGTGGACCCAGGTGCAGCTATGGGTAATTCTGTCTTCTCCTTAGGCAGCTTCAGCCATCAAATCTCCAGAAGGCAACTGGGCAGTCCTTATCTTTGCTGGTGCAACACAGAATTTTGTGCTATTTTCTTTTTTTTTTTTTTTCATTCTTCTTCTTCTGTTTTTCTTTTGTTTTTTAGAGACAGAGTCTTATTTTGTCACCCTCATTAGATTGCCATAATGTCACAGTGCACAGCAACCTCCAGCTCTTGGGCTTAGGCGATTCTCTTGCCTCAGCCTCCCAAGTAGCTGGGACTATAGGCACCTGCCACAATGCCCACCTATTTTTTTGTTGTTGTTGCAGTTTTGGCTGAGGCCAGTTTCGAACCTGCCAACCTCGGTATATGGGGCCAGTGCCCTACTCACTGAGCCACAGGTGCCGCCCTTTGTGCTATTTTCATTGATTAACGAAGCTAAAATCATTTTATTTCTTCTCTGGACCAAAAAGAGAAAAAAGAGACTAAGTTTTGAAAAGACCAAAAATGTGATTTTATTTCGAAGAATAAGAAATGGTCAACCTACGTCAAGTGTGAATCTTTGCAGTTTTTTGCCAGGACTGGGCTTGAACCTGCCACCTCTGGCATATGGGGCCAGAGCCCTACTCCTTTGAGCCACAGGTGCTGCCCATATTTTTTCTTTCTTTTTTTTTTTTTTTTTTGAGACAGTGTCTCACTATGTTGTCCTCGGTAGAGTGCTATGGTGTCACAGCTCACTAGCAACATTAAACTGGGCTCAAGCAATTCTCTTGCCTCAGCCTCCCAAGTAGCTGGAACTACAGGCATCTGCCACAACACCTGGCTATTTTTTGTTGTTGTTGCAGTTGTCATTGTTCTTTAGCTGGCTGAGGCTGGATTTGAACCCACCACCCTTGGTGCATGTGGCTGGTGCCCTACCCACTGAGCTATGGGCACCCTCTGCCCAATCTGTAATATTTTTATGATCTCAAGATAGTATTGGCTAAAGATCAGATTATTCTGTTAACTATAACATAATGTGGGAAACAGAATATTAAATAAATATTATATTTAAAAATTTCTAAAAGAATAGTTATAACTGATAAACCTGAAATACCCTTAATTTTCACTGAGTGCATGTTTGTTAGATTTAATAATTTTTATTTTGGAAAAACTTAACCTTCACATTCTCTCAAATACAAAGATTTTTTTCTTAGACGTCAGAGAAAAGTATATTCTGGCAGAAGAACATGCATACACTTTTTTTTTTGAAATAATTTTATTTTTAATTTACTTCTGTATATCTTTTATTGATATATGTAGTAGTTGTACATCTTTTGGGGGTACACATGACATTTTGATACATGTATATGCAACATGTAATAATCAAATCAGGATAATTGCAGTATCCATCCGTTCAAATATTCATCTTTTCTTTGTGTTGGAAACATTACAGTTCTTCTCTTCTAGTTATTTTGAAGTATACAGTAAATTACAATTTCCCTAACTGTATTATCAGATGTGAAATCCAGTAAACTCTGTAAATTGACCACTCAAGGGACTGTAACAAACTGGTCAACATAGGGGACTAGGCCTACTATACTGATATGTACGTGTGGTACAGGTCCAGTGTATGAAAACTAGGTCCCCTTAAGGAGGTGGTCAGTGTAGGGAGGTGGTCAGTATGGAGATTCTGCTGTAATTTTAGGCATACAGAAAGGTTGCAGAAATAATACAGTTCCATAACGCTTTACACAGCTTCCCCTAATGTTAATATCTTAAATCAGGTGATACATTTATCAAAACTAGAACGTTAACACTGGTGTGATACTGTTAAGTAAAACAGACCTTGTTTGAATCTTACCAGTTTTCTCACCAATATCTGTTTCTGTTGCGGGATCCAGTCTGGGATCCCAGATGACAAACGTTTCCTTATTTGTTTTCTTCTAAGATAGTTCCTCAGTATTGCATTGTTACTTTTTACAGTGACTCTTTTGAAGAATACTCCAGTTACATTTTGTAGAACTTGGGTTTGTCTGTTTTCTTTTGCATAGACTCAGGGATGTATTGGGCAGGAAGACGCAGACGCAATGTTGTGTTGTGGCAGGAGGCCCATGACATCGCTCTGTCCCTTTCCTGGAGGTATTCACTTTCATTTCTGCGTAAGGTGTCTGCTAGCTTTCTCCACTGTTGTTAATCTGCCTTTTCCCTGTGCTGATTAGTGTGTATCTTTTGGAAAAACACTTTGCAGCTATGGAAGTATCCCATTTCTCATCCCACTTCCATCCACCAATTTTAGCTCCTATCTGTGCTTCTTGCTGGCAGTAATGACCGTGGCTTTTGTCTCAGGCGTCTTGGTAATCCAGCATCCCTTCCACATTTAGTAATTGAAATTTTGCTGTCCCTTCTCCCCTATTTATTTACTGAATTATTTATTAAAGCTTATTTTTAAAACATAATCATGTGGTGCAAAATGACGCTTTCATCAACGGCAGACAGCATATACAGTGGTGGTTCTATAAGATTATATATAATGGAGCTGGGTAATTTTGGTCAACCAGTGCTTTAATGTTGCAGTGCAATTATTATTTTTTTAAATATAAATTTCGTGTTGCTTAAGTGTAGTGTTGTGAAGAGTCTGCAGCAGTGCACGGTGATGTCCGCGACCTTCACATTTACTCACCACCCGCTGACTCACCCAGAACAACTTCTAGTCCTGTAATTCCATTCATGGTAAGTGCCCTACACAGATGTACCTTTTTTTTTTTTTTGAAACAGAGCCTCAAGCTGTTCCCCCTGGGTAGAGTGCTGTGGCATCACAGCTCACAGCAACCTCTAACTCCTGGGCTCAAGTGAATCTCCTGCCTCAGCTTCCCAAGTAGCTGGGACCACAGGCGCCCGCCACAAGGCCCGGCTATTTATTTATTTATTTTTTTTGGTTGCAACCGTTGTTGTTGTTTGGCAGGCCCGGGCTAGATTTGAACCTGCGACCTTAGGTGTATGTGACTGGTGCCTTAGCCACTTGAGCCACAGGCACCAAGCCAGTATTTGTCTTCTTGTGACTGACTTACTTCACTTAGCATAAAATCTTCAAGGTTTATCCAGGTGGTGGCATATGAGGGAATTTCCTTTTTAAGGCTGAATAATACTCCATTTCATACAGATACCACACACCACATTTTATTTTATTTTATTTTGTTTTGTTTTTAACCATTCACATGTCCATGGGGTATTTGGGTTGCTTCCACCTTTCAGCTGTTGTGAATAATGGTCAGTGAGCATGGGAGTACAATATCTTTGTAAGATCCTGCTTTCAATTATTGCGGTTTTATCCCAGAAGTAGGATTGCTAGGTCAGATGATAATTCCATTTCAGAAACTTCTATACTCTTTCTTGTAGCAGATGCACCATTTTACATCCCACTAGTAGTAGGAATGGGGTTTCATTTTCTTTACACCCTTCTCAAAAATTGTTGTTTTTCTTGTTTTTGTTCTCTTTTGTTTTAGTACTGGCCGTCCTAATTGGTGTGAGGTGGTCTCTCATTGGTTTTGATGTGCATTTCCCTAATGATCAGTGATCAATCCATCCGCCTTGGCCTCCCAGAGTGCTAGAATTACAGGTGCGAGCCACCATGCTCGTCCTATTTTTGCTTTCATTGCTTGTGCTTTGCTGTCATATCTCAAGGTTACTACTTAAGGGTAAATTTCCATACGTAAAATAAATAGGTCCCCAGGATATTTGGGGGTACAATTATTTGATAAATTTGGCTAGACTACATTCATGAATGCAGCATCATCATTCCATGTATGTATTGACAGGTGTATGTCTTCTGTGGAGAAATGACTTTTCAAGTCCTTTACTCATTTTTAAATTGAGTTATTTATTTATTTAGAGGGAGAATCTCACTTTGTCACCTTTGGTAGAGTGCTGTGGCATCACAGCTCACAGCAACCTCAAACTCTTGGGCTCAAGCGATTCTCTTGCCTAAGCCTCCCAAGTAGCTGGGACTATAGGTGCCTGCCACAACACCCGGCTATTTTTTATTGTAGTTGTCATTGTTGTTTTCAGCAGGCCTGGGCCAGGTTTGAACCTGCCAGCCCCAGTGTATGTGGCCAGAGCCCTAACCACTGAGCCACAAGTGCTGCACCTACTTATTTATTTTTGTCGTTGAGTTCTTTATATAGTCTGGATATTAATTCCTTATCAGGTACATGGTTTGCAAATATTTTCTCCCATTGCATGGGTTGCCTTTTCACTTTGTTTTCTTGGCTGGGCAGAAGGTTTTCATTTTGATGAAGTCTAATTTGTCTAATTTTGCTTTTTAAAACTTTAAAAAATTATTTTTATTTTTTGAGACAGAGTCTCATTTTGTTTGGTAGAGTACTGTGGCATCACAACTCACAGCAACTTCAAACTCTTGGGCTCAAGTGATTCTCTTGCCTCAGTCTCCCAAGTGGCTGGGACTATAGGTGCCTGCCACAACTCTAAAAATAGCTGAGGTCTTGCTCTTGCTCAGTCTGGTCTTGAACCTGTGTGCTCAGGCAATCCACCTGCCTCAGCCTCTCAGAGTGCTAGGATTACAGGTGTGAGCCACCATGCTAGGCCCTATTTTTGCTTTCATTGCTGTGCTTTTGCTGTCATCTCTCAAGGTTACTACTTAAGGGTAAATTTCCGTATGTAAAATAAATAGGTCCCCAGGATATTTTGGGGTACAGTTTTTTGATAAATCTGGCTAGACTACATTCATGAATTCACTCTCTAATCTCAAAAGTCTGAGATTGCCTGTTTTGCCACATCACTGCCAGCACTGGGCATTGCCATTTTTTTTCTTTTCTTCTAAATGGATAGGTGAAAAGTAATAAGCATCAAAGTGGTTGAAGAAACAGCAGATGCTTTGAAGAAAAAGCACAATATTCTCATTCTTTGGAAAAACACAGAGTTTCTCCTGGTATTAAAAGCCACTGATGGAAGGGGCAGAAAAGCCAGATCTTTCTTATGGTTAAATGTGGGAGCTTGAGGGGGAGGTAAGTCTCATCTTCATTCCTGATTTCCCAGTCACTGGGGACAGATAGTCTTTCCAATAAGCGGAACTTGTTTGCATTTTAAGATGGAAATAAGCCAATGTCCAGTCATAATTGTATGTGCAATGGTTGTTATAACTGGCTGGTTTGTGGCATTTTTTGCACCCCCTGCCCCCAGGAGTTTACTAAGGACAGGGCTGTGCAGAGGGCCTGGGCACCATGTGACCTATCCCTCAATGCCCTGGTTTGACTCCTGTCACCCCGCCAGGGAAGCTACCCACGCTGTGTGATTCCAAGACGGATCACTGGAGGAGGGAAAGTAATTAGCAAGCAATTTACATTTTCTCATCAGGAAAAATTCCATAGGTTGTTTTTGGCAAAGCAGCATGTTGTGTTAGGCCCAGGAGACTCCGGTGCTCTGTAAATTAAAGAGGTTTGGGGTCATTGTGGTTTCTTCTTAAGTTCCTCTGTTGGCTCCATGCTGACAACAGCCAGATCATCCATGATGCGCTGCTAATCTGGGCTGATGGAAGGGAAACTTTCCCTCCTGATCAGCAGACTCAACTGTCTAAGGTGTTAGTTTTATGGGTTTTCATAATGAAAATATAAGGTGTTTACATTTCAAGGAATTTGAGTCACTTTTCTTAATTGGCACCTTCCACGAAATCTCAGTGCTGTTTCTCTTGGCCGTATTGAATGTTTGAAACCTCAGTGGAGCTCATTTTGGATAATCTCTTAAGTATGACATTACTTTTATTTGTTATTAATATCAATTTTGAAGCTATAGAGGAGGAATGCTGAATTTATTTTAAACATCTTTCTTTGGGAATGTTGTTTATTTCCCCTTGGTAGTGGTGTGCTCCTGGAAACCTGTGTAAACATCCCCTCCTGTAGGGTAAGAATTTGGTACCCACCTGCCCCCTGGGGTCATCGTTTGGGGGATTAAATGAGTTAATAGTTTAAATGGTTCACTTGCAGAAAGTGCTAGATTGGTGTTTGAGATAACTTTGGCTAAGCCAACTTGGGCTCCTTGTTAAAAAGTCATTAAAAAGGTATATTTTTCCCATTGTATTTTAAAAGGCTGCCTGAGTTCCTATACTCAGGAGACGTTTGGATGGACTGTCGTACATCTAGCACTGGATGTGCTGTGGGTATTGTGGGGGCTGCATCTTTAGGAGCAGACCAGTCCCTTCTCTCCCCCGCAGGCCTTCTTGGGGGCTGCCCCACCATTCCCTTGTGGCCTGAGATGGACACCAAGGAACTGCTGTCCGTCTCTCCTTCCCCGCACGAGTGACAGCGGCATCGCCCGGACCTCCGGACTCAGTTTGGATTTCACTGGCCATTTTACCCAACTTTTTATTGTATATTTTTTTATTTCAGATTATTCAAGTAGAGGGTGATGGGGTTGGGGAAACTGATTTTTTGTATCGTGGCATTTGCAGCCTCCAAGGAAGCTACTTTCCATGGCCTCTTAGTTTCTTCACAGCCCTCACGTGTTCCCTTGAAGGCCTGACGTTTGCTCCCTTTCCTCTGACTCTGCCCCACCCCCCAGGTGGAAGACACCAGTGCAGACCTTAGGGGTGGGGTGGCCATGGCTGGGGCAGACTGGGCGCACCCTGACTTGGGGGTGGGTGGTACCCTATCGGCTGCAGCTGGGTAACCTGAACACCCCTCGAGGGAGGAGGCTCACTCTGCCTTTCACTCAGCTTTCTGGTCCCTGTGGAACAGAAGTGCTTCTTTGAAGTGTCAAGTGTGAGAAGTTGGCTTCTGTTTAGAGAATGGATTCTGGAGGGCAGATTTCAGAAACATGGGAAGTGGACCTGCTTTGTGGACTTTGCTCAGAGTGGGGATTGCCTGATTTCTTGGAAAATGGAGCCCTGCAAGCAGCTTTTTGGAATGTGGTTTGCTCAGAAAGGTAACTTAATTGACTCAATTTTGATCTCTTCTGTTTTCTTATTTTTTGTTTTTATTTTTTTTGAGACAAGGTCTCACTCTGTTGCCCTGGGTAGAGTGTTATGGCACACCTCCAACTCCTATACTCAAGCAATCCTTGGCTCTGCCTTCCAGAGTGCTAGGATTATAGGTGTGAGCCATTGTGCCTGGCCACCCATCTGTTTTCTCATCACCTTTGGCAGCTGTTTATTTTCTGGATTTCCATTGTGCAGAATCCCACTTCACTGATGGTGAAAGTAAGCTAGGGGTTCATATTCATGATGTCCAAAAGGAGACTGCGTGGGGTGGGGACCTTGAGCCTCCTGCCAGGAGACCAGGAGAGGCTGTGCTTCATGTCCTTCTCCTGATGGATTTTGGACACATCTCTTTGAGTCCAGTTATCTTCAGGGTGGACAATTTCACCTGTGTTGGCTCCCAAGCCGTCAGTGCTGTCCTACTCTGTGGCTACAAGGAGAGGGTCTGGGGCTACTTGCTGTTCCACGGGGAGAAATTACAGCAAAACCTCCACAGCTGACCACCTCTTTGCACTGACCTCTTCTTCATGTTAACCTAATTTTCATAGACCAGACATGTACCACATGTATATATTAGTACCGCAGGCTGGGATCAATTTACAGAGTGCTACCGTAGGCATGCTGGCCCTTGAGAATGTGAATGAGAAGGGGCATTTGACTTGGAATAAAGGCTTCCTTTTTCACATTAAAAAAAAATTCTGCAGGCGGCACCTGTGGCTCTGTGGGATAGGGCACCGGCCCCATATACTGCGGGTGGCAGGTTCGAACCCAGCCCTGGCCAAACTGCAACAAAAATTAGCTGGGTGTTGTGGCAGGGGCCTGTGGTCCCAGCTACTCGGGAGGCTGAGGCAAGAGAATCACCTAAGCCCAGGAGTTGGAGGTTGCTGTGAGCTGTGATGCCATGGCACTAAACCGAGGGCAACAAAGTGAGACTCTGTCTCTTAAAAAAAAAAATTCTGCAGATTTCTCCCTTTCGTGGGTTTCTTAGGCTGCAAATGAAATCCAGTGGGGAGTTAGTGCCTAATGGGACAGTTTCAGCTTTGCTGTGTGAAATGAGCTCTGGGGCAATGCTGGTGACAGCTACCTAACAGGGTGTAACACCATGGAACTGTCCACTTAAACATGGTGAAGGCACCAGGTTTTATGGTAGGTGCTTACCACAGTTGGGAAAATAGAAAAGCCTAAAGACTCATGTCCCCTTGGTTAGAGGGGCTCTGAGCCAGGAGTCTGGACATTGGGCAGTCCCGGGTGCTTCTCTCAAACTTTCCATGAAGAACCATGTAGTGGGTTTCCCCCAATTGGTGCAAAACAAAATGTCTCTAAAATACAATGAAAAGAATTAATACAAAAACAAAGACACAGGCAGGTGAAGTCCACTTAATGCCAAGACTATTGACTATGACGTAAGGCAGAAAACAACAACAAAATGACCAAAACTAAAGGAATTTTCTGAAACCCCATGAATGAAAGGAGACAGGTCATGGCGGGAGAGACCTGAGGGGCCTCCTCTGGGTGATCCTTTGGCAGGAGCTGAGACTGCCCAGGGTAATCAGGTCTTGCAGTTTTGGTGGCAGCCCTGTGACCACATGCCGCTGAGAGGCGGCTCTGGGTTTGCTGGGTGCTCAGACCCCATAGAGACCCTTGAAGGTTTCTTTCCCCCCAACAGTTGCTATGCAAAGACCTTGTTCTGTGGGTCAGGGTAGGATTCTCCTTATGAACAGACACTTTGTTGACGACGTCCCACCTGGCATCAGGGATGAGCTACGGAATGGTCTGACTTCATGGGGACACACAAGCTTCCTCTGCAGCATGGCCTCTCCAGGGCTCAGCAGCCTGGCTTCCTTCGGGCCGACCGCCTGGCTGTAGTGGGCATCTCTTCCCAGCCCCGCCATTGCTTTGGGCACCTCTTCCCAGCCCTGACACCTCCCCATGCACGCCGAACTGAGGTCATTGCCCAGCTGTAGGAGCTTTAGGGACGTAATGCCTCTCAGGGTTTTGGTGTGGTTTAAAAACCCTCCGAGTTTGACTTTATTATGCCTGCTCAGCTATTATTACTGTGTGTTCTCTTTCAAAGTATTCTGTTTAAATAAAAAGCAGTGTTTTTGCCTCTTCATTACTAATAGTTTCTTAAAACCAGCAATTCAGGGTTGCATATAAATCTAGCCTGTAATTTTCTGCATTTTCTTTAATGTGCAGTCTTCTACTGGGATTGGGAATTTCCCAGGAAAACCTCTGCTTTTAGCTCTTAAAAAATAAAAAGAAGATGCTAGTTGGCTCCTTTTGTTGGTTCTTGGACCTTGTCCCTAATTTCTTCACATTTGCTTTAATATCTGTTTTTAAGTGTGGTGTTTTGCACTGCCCCTCCCTTTTATCTACCATGTGGCGGAAGGGTGTGGTCTTTTAAAAAGAAAAAAAAGATTTTGTAATGTCCTGCATATGGTGTGTTTGTGTATTTTTTGTGTGTGTGTCGTACTTATGTATGTGTTTGTGTAACATGTACGTGTTGTCTAGGTCATTAAATATGAAATGTCCGATTCCATATTGAAAGTTTAATGTGTGATAGCCGGGCATGGTGGCTCACGCCTATAATCCTAGCACTCTGGGAGGTCAAGACAGGTAGATTGCCTGAGCTCAGGAGTTTGAGACCAGCCTGAGCAAGAGCAAGACCCTGTCTCTACTAAAAATAGAAAAACCAGCCATGTGTGGTGGTGCACGCCTGTATTTCCAGTTACTTGGGAGAGTAAGGCAAGAGGATCAATCACTTGAGCCCAAGAGTTTGAGATTGCTGTGAGCCATGATGCCATGGCACTCTACCCAGGGTGACAGAGTGAGACCCTGTCTCAAAGAAAAAAAAATAGTTTAGTTTATTATATCTCTGAAAAGAAGCAGTACAATTAAGTGTGTTCCTAAACTATCCACATGGTTTTGCCATCTCAAGGGTAGCTTGCTTATGCCAGCAGTGAAGACGCCTGGAGAGCAGGTGGTGGTGAAATTGCAAAAGGCATTTTCCACAGCTTGTTGAGAATTGAATATTTTGCCTTACAAGGAGTGGTCCAAAGCCTGGAAGAAGTGGTAGTCAGCTGGGGCAAGGTCTGGTGAATACCGTGGATGACAGAGAGTTTCCAAGTCCAGCTTTGTAGTTAGAGCAGCGTTGTTTGTCTGACATGTGGTCAGATGTTGTCTTGCAGTGGCACTGGCCTGTCTCCAGTGACAGGTGTCTGACACCGCCTGTGCTGTTAGTGATTTCTGGTTCCAAGTTAGTGAGCCTGGCAGGGACCAGAACTCTTTGGTTGTAAGGGGTGTCAGAGAGTATGTTGCCCTCTATCCTGGGCCTTCCCGGAGAGCTGTGGTGGCTTTGCTGAGGGCTGAGGTGTCCCTACTGTGGGCGTAGAGCCTTAACTCTGCCTCTGTGCTCTACAAGGTCAGGCCACCTTCTGCCTTGCTTTCCCCAATGGGAAAGAGAAGGTTTGTGACTGGGTGGCTCTTCTCAGGATGATGGCATATTTGGTCAGCCCAAATCATATCCCTGAGTTTCAGACACTCCCTGGAGGCCTTCCCTCCCTTTATGGATTGAGTCCCCTGACGCAGCTGTTCTTGGGCTCTTGGTGCTAAGAGGGGTGCAGTCCCCTTGTGGTGGACTTCGTGGGCATCCTGGGGGAAGTGAAGTTAGGAGAGGACTGAGCTTCTGCTCTGAAGAATCTCAGTGCCCCACTATCCTTTTCTTATCCCCGCTACCAAATCTGGCTCAAGGTTTAGAAAGATGCCACATGTCAGGACATGTCAGGGCAGCAATTCCTAACCCTTGCAGAATGGTTTGCTTCTGTTGTTCCTTTGAATATCTAAAACCACTCTCCTTTAAAAATATTTCATCCCTCCACTGATGGTTATCTTTGGAAATCAAATGGATTTTGTTTTGAGAAAGCAGTAATATCCCTTTAAATACATAAAGTAAGTGTGGGCATTTTATTGCCATATACTCCTAGACGACCTTGGTCTGAGGCATTTTTATGAGCCGCCCGTAAACGTGTTCTAGAAGCCTGTTGCCTGTGTTTTCAGGGCTCTTTGTCTGCAGAGTGGTTTGAACCCTCCCTGGAGGGTGGCAGGTCACTCCCCTGGGACACTGGCAGTGTGGAGAAACCAGGCTGACTCTGGCTTTGGGGGCTGGTCTGGGGGAGACCTTTGTCCTTGTCTTTATGGAAAGCATTAGGTTGGGGTTGTTTGATCTGCTCCTGTCTGCCTTTAAAATACTCCAGGGAAGAATGTGGAGATGTAAGAGCTGGGCTTCATTTTGACCTTAAGGAAAAAAACTGAATTGACCTCTCGGGGACACAAGTCACCCCAGCTTTCTCTTCCCATTTGTTTGAGGGGTTTGTATTAGGAAGTGAATGCGTGTGGTGGGAAGGGCTGGAGCCAGATGGGTGGTGGCAGCCAGGGCCCCCACAGCTAGGCCTGGGCGGGCTTTCCATGCAGTCATGCTTCTGGGGTGTGTGGTGTGTTTTGTGTTATTTTTAAGCATATGGATTTTTCTTTCTTTATTGTGGTAAAATACACATATGATAAAATTCGTCACTGTGTCCATTTTCAGTGTATGGTTTAGAAGCATTAAGCACACTCACTGTTTTGCACCATCACCAACACCCACCCATGGATCCTTTCACATCCCAGATACCCTGCACCCGTAACAACTTCCTGCTGCTTCTGCTGGCCTCTGGCAGCCACCTTCTGTTTCTGTGGATTTGACCACACTGGGGACCTCGTGGATGTGGAAGGTGCAGGCTTTGTCCTTCTGTGGCCGGTCTGTTTCATTTAGTGTGCCATGTTGTAGCTTTTGTTAGAACTCCGTTTCTGAGTACACATGTGGGTTTAAATGCTAATTTGTTTTGTCAGTGCACATAAAATGTTCACTTATTAACTCCATGCCGATGGACCAGCTTCCTGTGCAGTGAGCTCAGCGGTGTTCTTTCCTTGTTACCTCACTAGGGACTTAAACTAAATCAATAGCTCTCCAGATGGCAGTGGATGCTTCACCAGAGCCCCTCACAGGGCCTGCTGGGGATGGGGTTGCCAAGGAGGGCCTGGGTACAGTTCAGGGTCCCTGTGCACAACTGTGGCAGTGACCCAAGACCCTGTCAGGAGCTGCTTCTGGGTCTGCAGATAGTAAGGGCTCTGGCGTGGGAACGCCTTAGCAATGCCTGGGACAGGTAGGGCGGGCTCCGCAGAGAGTTCTTGAGTGCCTGGGATTTGGGTTTCCGGAGGGAAAAAGGAAAGACACTGGTGGCAAGAGGGAAGTTTACTTCATTTTGTGATACCTGAGGATATAAAACAGAGCACTCAGCTCTGGCTTAGCAGTGTGATAGTTCTGCTATGTAAGAAAGAAGTAGATAAAATACAAACAGAACTTTGAAAATAATTGTTGCTAACCCCTTCCTCTTCTCTGTTCTGGGAGTCTGAATTTCCTCATTGTTTGCATGACATTTAGATCTGGGTCTATGTCCCCATTTGTGCTAGGCAGGGAGACATAAGTTATTTCATGTTCCTGAACCTCAATTTCTACATCTGGAAAATGGGAATGTTACTCATCGTGTGGATTAAATGTTGGGACTTGTTGAATGAATTAAGGGAGATACAAACAGTCCCCTCTCAGTTGCCTTTAGCTCTCTTGGCCTAATGTTCCAGAATTTGGAGACTAAGTACCTCACCTGTACCTGGCATAGGCACAAATGACCGTCCTGGCGCAGGAACTATGGAGAATAAACAAAGCTCCTCCTGAGCCTCCGGCTTAGAAAGGCCAGAGCACTTTTCGTTTTTAACCCCTTATAGGCAGTATGGAGATAATGTACTGAGCCAGTGTTTGAAATGACAAGCAGCTTTTCCTCTTGCTGGGAAACAAAGAGCTTGTTTCTAAACCGAAGTGGGGATGATGCCACTTGAAGGCATTGTAGGCTTGATTACACTTGAGGCGGCTGGTAAACTGTCACTCCCTGTGAGTTGTGGTGTTTGATGACTATCCATGGGTATCTAAACACATTGATAAACTCCTGAATGCAGATTTGCATTTCTGATGGGAATAGTTGGATATGGTAATTTATAGTAGATGTATAATTTGTATGTTACATGCCGTGTAATTTATACTGCACCTATTTGTAGTATAGTTTGCATTAGCCGGGCTGTCAAATAAAGCAGTTTTACAAGACAGCTCTTTCTTGACTGAATGGCGATGGAGGGTCCTTGGCCCTGTCTGGTCTGCAGGCAGAGAGGGGCTCCTTGTGCAGCTAGCTTCCTGGCTGTCCATATTAAGAACTCTTCAAAAAAAATTTTTTTTATCTTCCCAGAAAAGGGATTTACAACCTGGTACCTGGTTAAACAGTGTGTTTTCTAATTTCCATAGCTTTGCTTCTTAGTTGCTTTTTAATTAATAATGGATTCCCTTCTTAAAAACAGATGTGTATTTTTGGCTTACAGTTTCACCCCTCCCACTATGGGCATATGTCTTTGTTTTCACAGAATCTAGGTGCAAAGCTAGATGTTCATTACAATTTGAGAGATTTTAAAGAAGGTGTTCTTTTTTTTTCTTCCTCAAGAATATTGGAGGCAGGGGCAGTCTTGCTTTGTTGTCCAGGCTGGACTGCAGCTGTGTGATCATAGCTCACTGTAGCCTTGAACTTCTGGCTGAGCCTCCTAAACATCTGGGACTATAGGTGTGCACTACCATGCCCAGTTAATTTGAAAAAAAAAAAAAAAGATGATCTGTAGAGATAAGATCTTGGTATGTTGCCCTGGCTGGTCTGGACCCAAGGTATCAAGTGATCTTGGTACCTTAGCCTCCCAAAGTGCTGGATTATAGGCCTGAGCCATTGCGCATGGTCATGGCAGTGTTTTGTGACAAGTGCTGACTCTGGATGAGAGGCCTTCATGATTTCTTTGGAGCCTCAGACACCCCTCTGGACCCCTACCCCACTCTAGTCTGTGGGGGGCCTCCTGGGCCCTGTCGGGGTTCACTCATGGTAGCCTTCCCAGTTGTGGGTGTGTCTTCCTGGCAGGCCTGCCTCTGTCACTTTGAACAGTTTGCTGTGCCACAGTCACTGAACCAGCATCCTCCTGCCTTGCCCGCCAGCCTGACAGGTGGGGGCTGGCAGCCACGTGCCCTGTGTCCCACAGGAGGGTCTGTGGTGGGTCTAGCTGTCGCACTGGACCATCTGTAGTCACTGCTGATGCCTACCATGTGCCAGTTCTATTCTGGTTCAGGCACCTCTGGGGGCCTGGTGGGCTCCAGGCCGTACTCCCTGTGCTCAGCTATTCCAGCTCCCGAGGGACGGCAGAAGGTGGTGGCTGTCCTTCTGGGGGGCTTATCTGGAGCTCAGACAGCAGATAACATGGGCAGATCCCCTGTCCCCTGCCCTCTTTGACTTGCTGTCTGTCGCTTAGCAACTTTAAAACTAATCTGTATGCTGAGTGGATCCAGGTGGTTTGAGGCTGGGATTCTTCTGGTTCCTAAGTACTTACAGATTAATATTTTACCAACTTATCCACATTGCAATCACAGGTCAGGTATAGATTTTATACTTTTATAAGCTTGAGTCACATGTCCATAGTTTCTTGGTGTGTGTGTGCACGTACACCTTTGTGTGTAGTTTCCTAGTGTGTATGCATGCATGTGGTATGTGTGGGGCTTGCATTGTGTCTGTGGCATGAGTATGTGCAGGACTGGGTATGTGCACACGTTGGTGGGTGGTTTCCTGGTGTGTGTGTTGGGATCGAGGTGTTAGATGGGTAGGGACAGAGCTTGAGGAACACTTCCTGAGGAACTTGGGTTTGGGTGGATTCCTTAGCCACCCTTTCCTTGTCTGCTTTCTGTATCCCATTCCAGTCTTGGCTCTCAGCTCGCCCAGCTCTCAGCTCCTAAGCACACCTCTTTCCCCAGGTGTATTTGACACACCCATTTACACTGTGTGCCCACTTAACTGGCCCATGGGGACAGGTAGGGTATCATTTGTGTGCATGGGGACAGGTAGGGTATCATTTGCGTGCAGAGTGCACAGAGGTCACAGGTTTCCGTGGTTCCCTTTGACAGAGGAGGACAAAGGCCTAGAAGGGAGATTCACCTGGGGTCCTACATGTGGTAAGTACCAGGCCTGCTCCCCAAACATTTGCAAAACCTTGCCTCTCTCTGTGGCCCCTATGTCTGCAGTCTCTTTGCAGAGTGTCTCAGCATGGGGCGCTTATTTGCCTCATAAAATAAGGGGGGCTTATTTTCTCCAGGATGTGGTCCTCCTGCACCCTGGGGCTCCTTTCCCATAGCACATGCATTCCTGGAGGACTGAGGTCAGGCCTGGGTCAGCAGGACAGGAAGAGGCTGCCTGGGGGGGCCACGTGGCCTGAGACACAAGCTGAAGCTGGCTGCCGTCCCCATTGCCCTTTCTATTCAGAGGCTGCCTCTGCTGCCACTTCATGGGCAGAACAGAGTGACGATAGTTGAGACCAGGAAGATAGGCTTGGGCCATGTAGCTTCTCCCAGCTTCCTGGAGTGACAGTGGACTTGCTGGGCGGGGTGCCAAGTGCACATGCACCACCTGCTGCCACGTGCAGTTAGGTGAGGCTTGTCCTGCATCACAGCTCATTTCTACCATGTGTGGCCCTGCTAGCCGGAAGTGGGGATATCCAGCTTTGCCGACCTGACTGTCTTTTTAAAGTACAGTGAAAATCGACGATTTACGTGCATTGCAGGCAAATGTCCTCATTGCCAGCAGCTCCCTGGCGAGCCTCCTGATGGAAGGGAGGCTGCATTGTGCTGCTAACCCCTGTTTATTTGTCATGCCCTCAAATCAGATATTTCTTGCCAAGTTTGAATTATGCCTCCATAAAGTTGCTGTGAAGAAAAATGTGGGGCTGTATGGGAGCTCTCCGGGTTGGAATCGGGCTTTCCTGTGTGTTTTGGGGCAGGTCATTTAGCAGCCTGGGTCTCCAACTTTTGTCTGCTAAGTGGAGATATCACTCCCCCTCTCTCTGCAGTGTTTGATGACATTTGGGGCATAGGTCATGCATCTGGCATTGAGCACAATGCGGGGCATGTGTTGTTACCCAGAAGTCATCACTTTGGGCTCTGAGTTGGTCACAGGTCACCTTTCCTCCAAAGGAAGTCTGTAATGGAAGTTGTTCATAGGACTCTAGACACTGTGGAGAGGGAACTGGATGGCCATGGATGGGGATTTGGTCGTTGTGGACAGGTCTGTGGGAGTCATAGAGGCTCAGTGATGTGGTCCAAGGGTCTCCAGGGGTGTTTGGGTCCAATTGTGGCAAGGTTAGGCGCAAGCCTGGTGTGACCTATGTGGTGCTCCCCCTCCCTCTTCATCTGTTTTTACTCTGGCCTTTTGTGGCTCTAGGTGTAGGGCCACTCCCTCAGTCTTACTTCTTTAGCCACCAGTCCTCAGGTAGACATAGTGATGCAGCCTGGGGATTCCCTCTGAAGCAGACTCAGCACAGGGAGGGAAGTCTGGTGTCCTGGCCAGCTCTGCCCCTGGAGCCCTGCTGTGGGCATCTCTGAGCTTTGAGTGCTTTTGTTTAGAATGAATGGTGAGATTCCATGTGAGGTATGCTGCAGTGAATGCCCAGCTGTGTTCCTGCCTCTGGGCCTTGGAAGCCTGGTATCTGCCCATTGTGGACTCTTAAAAGGTCACCCCACTTCCAGCCTCTGCACCATGGCCAAGCAACTCCCTCCACCTGGAATTCCTGCCCCCTTTTCCAAAGCCCGCTCATTGGTTAGAGCACCACTTAATAGGACTTCTGTTTTTATCTGATGAAATTTTCTAAAGCGATGGAAGTCTGAACTAACTCTTAAAATTATCACCACCCCCATGGGATTATTTATACCATTTATTAGCCACATAACTATTGGCAGCACCAGAGGAGAACATGCCAGAAGACCTCGTTCACCCTCCTTCCTCTGTACAAATGGGATAGGAATGTCTGCCCTGCTTCCTCTGTAAGATTACTTTGACCTCCAGCAAGAGACTGTACTTGAATGCAGTTTAAAAATTGAGCCGTATTATTTTTAATTGCTAATATTAATAAGTAGTTTGACTATCAGATTTAGTGGGACTTGAAAACTCCAGGCCTCCCAGTTAATTTGAGTGTGATTATTCTGAGTGCTGTGCTGGCTTGGACGGGAAGCACAACCAGTGTACCTGCGGATGTCCGGTGTGCATCCAGCCACCCGTGCTGCGGGAACCTAAATTCGGAAGAGGAGCTTTCATGAGGCGCAAAGGCCTTCCTCTTCCTTCTCTTTTCTGGCACTCGCTCTGCAAATGAGCTGTGCTATCCACCGGAAAGGATGTTAGGAGAGCAGCCGAGGGCAGTGGAGCCCAACGGTGTTTGCTGGGGCCCAGCCAAGCGGAAAGCAGAGGCCTGTCACATGTGATTAAAGAGCTTGGTGTTGGAAAAGAACAGGTCTTTATGTTGGTGGCAAAATGATTAGAAGGTAATAAGAAAAATGCACGTTTGGACAGAACATTGTTCTATTTAATCAGTTCTAAGCCCAAAAGAAAAAAAAAGTGCCCTTAGAAGTAATTTTAGAAGGGATTACAACACACATGTGAGTATTTCTCCTATTCCGTTTGTAGGTTTAAGCTTTAAGGGGAAAGAGGGCAGATAAGTCTTCATTCCTGGTGTCCAGTGAGGCACTTTCTCTAAGGGGAGCCAGAAGTAGAGAAAGCAAGAAACATGCTGATGTGAGCAGACACCTGTGGGGTGTAGGAGAATGTCAAATGCTGATTTGCACTTCTATTGGCTGGAGAAAATCTGGTTAGGGTTAGATCTTTCCAGAACTGAAGGAGAAACCTGGAATTTGATCACCTTGCAAGGGGAATGGTAATCTGAGGAGAATGAATTCTCTTGTTTTTAAAGTGGTGTTTCTGAAGGTAAACTGGATGGAGCTAGCAAAGTGAGGAGGCAGGGCATGCAGGCTTACCTCCGAAAGATTCAGCCAGAGACAGTCAGGGCTATGAATATGCCCAGTGGCGCGGCGCTGGCAAGGCCTGACATGTAGTCTAACAAAGAGGTAGTCTGGGAGTAGTGCTGATTCTTCACCTTGACAACATAGAAACTGCTTGAGTTTCTCTTCTAGAGGAAGGAAGGCAGAGTGTGAAAAACTTTCCAGTAACAGATTGTATGGATTTTATTGTTTCCTGCAACATTAAACCCTGGCTTTGTGAAGTAATGGTGACATGGTTGATGTTTTACTGACATACAAGCAGTTCTAGTTTCCAAGGTGTTTGGTGGGAAGTACTGGCACGGGGTGACATGAAGGGACATGGGCTTTTGTGGTCACCGACTGAATCATCAACTAAGAGAAGGGTTGTTTTGTAATAGGCTTTATTTTTTAGAGCGGTTTTAGATCTGTGAGAAAATTAAGAGGAAGGGACAGGGACTATCTGTAGACCCCGTACCCCCTAACCCTAGGCCTATTCATTACCCACATCCCCTACAAGAGTGGCACATCTGTTATAATTGATGTGAACTGCACACCATCATCTGAAGTCCTGTTTTTACATTAGAGCTCACTTTGATGTTGTGCGCTGTGTGGGTTTGGACAAATGTAAAATGACGTGTTGACATGATTATGGGATCATACAGATACTTTCATTGCCCTGAAAATGTTCTGTGGTCTGCCTGTTCACACTTCCCTCCCCGTTACTGGAACTGCTGATCTTTTTATTATCTCAATCATTTTGTCTTTGCCAGAATGTTTTTTTTTTCTTTTTTTTTTTTTTTTTGAGACAGAGTCTCACTTTGTCACCCCAGGTGGAATGCAGTAGCGTCCCAGCTCACAGCAACGTCATACTCTTGGGCTTAAACGATTTTCTTGTCTCAGCCTCCCAAGTAGCTGGGACTACAGGCACCCACAACACCTGGCAATTTTTTGGTTATAGTTGTTGTCGTTTGGAGGGCCCGGGCTGGATTTGAACCCACCAGCTCTGGTGTGTGTGGCTTAAGCTATAGGCACAGAGCCTTCCAGAATGAATATCTTACAGCTGGAATCTTAGACTATATGTAGCCTTTTCAAATTGAATTCTGTCACTTAGTAGTGTGTGTTTCAGTGTCCTCCATCTCTTTTCATGGTTTTGATGGCTCATTTCTCTTTAGTGCTGGGAAATATTCCATTGACTGGATGTACCACAGTTGTGTATATGCTCACCTGCTGAAAGAAGTGCTGGTGTTTTCAGATTTTGACAATTATTAAGCTGTTATAAACATATGTATGCAGGTTTTGGTGTGGTTTTAAGTGTTCACTTCCTTTGAGTAAATCCCATGGAGTATGATTGTTGGATCATATAGTCAGGGTGTGTTTAGTTTCGCAAGAAACCACCAATTTATCTTCTTAAGTGGCTGAACCATTTTCTATTCCCATCAGCAGTGAATGAGAGTTCCTGTTGCTCCACATCCTCACCAGCATTTGGTGTGGTCAGTGTTTTGGATAGGAAGATTTTTCAGTGTAGAAATAATTAAGTATCCTGAAAAGACCGGAAAGGACAAAATTCCCCTTCTTCCTTAAGAATAGCAATGGAGATGTCCAGAGACATCCACTGTTTAAAACTAGAGTCCGAGGCATATTGCAGGCTCTATCTAGCCATGTGTTCTCTGCAAGGATGTTCAGGTTGTGTTTTTCTGTTCAATAGTGCAGTTTAAAATTAATGTTAGCAAATGTGCATGCTGTGATGTCAGGGGAGATCAGATGAGGCTCATGCAAATGAAGGTGAGAGGGACAAAAAACCCAGGAATGTCTGAGGGAAGACCGTTGGTAGAGACAGTGGCCAGGGCAGTGGCCCTGAGGCTGGAGTAAACAGGGTGTGTATGAGGAGCAGTAGGGGCACCATTGTGGCCAGGAGGAGGTGCTGGGAAAGGGATGGGGCTGGAACTGAGGGGGAAGGGTGGGCATGGAGGGCCTTGCAGGCTGCATAGAGACTTGGAATTTGGGGGGGGGGGTGTACTGGGAGGCTTTTGGAAGGCTTTGAGCAGGTGATCTGGTTTTATGATAAGAAAACACTCCCTGATGGGCTCAGAGTTTTAGTTTTGCAACATGAAAAGTATAGTTGGCTGGTTGTGGTGGTTGCCTAACAATGTGAATGTACTTAAAGCCCAGAACTGTATACTTAGAAATAGCTAAGATGTTAAATTTTAAGGCATATTGTTTCTTACCTAAAAAATTGAATATGGTGGAGGAAGGTGGTGGCTTAGAGTGGGTGGTGTGGGCTGTTGGTCCATGGTAGGGATGCATTTCAAAGGCCGAGGGGGTGGCCCTGGCTGTGGAAGGAGTCTAAGATGTGAATGTCTTCGGTGACATGTGTGCTATGTTAGTCTGGGTCTTCTTGGGGGCGGACTCCAAAGGGGATTAGATGTGAAAGATGTTTATTAGGAAAGTGACTATGAGTGGTAAAATGGGGGGAGCAGGCAGGGGAAGCTGGGGAGCCCTGTGGTGGGGGTGGAGAAGGAGGCTTGGTTCAGGAACTCAGTCTGCGGCTCTGGCTGCCTGCATGGCGTTGGCAGGGATGTCTCTGTGTCTCCAAGCCAAAGCCAGAGACAGTGGAGTCCTGTGCTTCTGAGTGCCAGGCATGTGGTGGCAGTGCCCCTGCCTGGGGGAAGTACGTGCTCTTTACCAACAGAGATGGAGTCCTATGAATGCTCAGGTGCCTGGGGCCCAGTGTCGCCCCTGCAGTGAGAGGTCTCACAGGGAGACTTTGACTTTTGTCTGTTGTATCGTTTGTTGATCAGCAATTCAAAAATGATTGTTTCTAAAATCATCCCTTTATCCATTGTATAGAGCCGGACCCACACAAGGATGGTACCAAAGGGAAAGTATCTGCCATTGTAGTTAAAGTCCTATCATCCAACACTGAGTGCCACTCTCAGGCTTTATATACGTTCACCCATCTCTTCACCCAGAGAACCTCCAAGGTAGGTGTAGTGTTACTCTACTTAAGAAATGAGGAAACTCCTAGGAACCAGGAGTGACAGGAGATGGGATTCTGTCCCGCCTGCTGTGTCTTTGGGCAGAATGTGAAGTTGCCCCAAGCTTCCTGGCTGCTGGTGCACAGACCCCGAGCTCTCTCCAGGAATGTGAAGAGGATGGACTTCCCTGCTGTCATTAGGTCATATTGTATGGCACAGCTAGGTTTAAGAAGGGGAGATTATCCAGCTGGACTGGCCTCATCACTTGAGCCCTTTACAATCGGGGCCTAAAGGTCAGAGGCGAGAAGTCTCAGATTTAAATGGAGAAGGATTTGATGCACTGTTGCTGGCTTTGAAGGTAGAGGGTATGGCTGGGCGAGGCCCATGGGTCTTGAGGAGCTGAGAGGGTCCTAGCTGCCAGCTGGCAAGGAAACAGGGATGTCAGTCCTGAAGCCAAAAGGAACTGAATTCTGACAACAACCTGAGTGAGCCTGGAAGTAGATTCTTTCCCAGAGCATCTAGAGAGGAGGGCAGCCCTGCTGACACCTTGATTTTAGTTTTGTAAGACACTGAATTGGGAGCCCAGCTATGTTCTTCTTGGACTTTTGAGTTACAGAACTGCAAGCACAGGTGGTGTTTTAGGCTGCTGTGTTTCAGGCACTTTGTTATGTAGCAATAGGGAATTAAAATGCCGAACACTTGAAAATACAGATGCAAAAATCATGTAAAGAATTTAGCAATAAAGGGCAGCGCCTGTGGCTCAAAGGAGTAGGGTGCTGGCTCCATATGCCAGAGGTGGCGGGTTCAAACCCAGCCCTGGCTAAAAAAAAAAAAAGAATTTAGCAATAAGATCTGGTAATACAGTAAAATGACAACAATAAAATTTTTATCCTAGGAACGCTAGGATGGCTCAATATTTAAAAAATTAACATTAACAGATTAAAGGCAAAAATAATCTCAATAGATGCTGTAAATGCTTGTGTTAAATGTCAGAATTCTTTGCTGACACTAGTGAAATAGACCCAGTTTCCTCTCTAAAAGGATTCTTTCAAAGACCTACGGTTTATATTATATCTCATGGTAAAACAATCAAGGGACAAGAGATAGATGTCTGCTGTCATTGTTGCAATTCAGTGGTGTTCTGGATATCCCAGCTAACATGGTAATTAGAAAAGATCAGAGAAAGCTGTCATTATTTGTAGGTTAAGTACACATTGCTCTGGAAGAGTCAAAGGAATCAACTGACAACTAGTGAAACTTAAGGAGCACTCCTAGTAAGGTGGCCACATGTGAAATTAGCATACACAAAGCCCATCTGCTTCCTGATACAACAGGAGTGAGTATTAGAACAAAATCAAAAGCTATAAAACACTTGGAAATAAGTTTAATAAGAAATGTGCAACATCTACGAGAAGAACAGCAAAAAGTTTACTAAAGGATGCTCAGCGGCAGGGACTCCAGCCACATACACTGGAGCTGGGGGGTTCGAACCCAGCCTGAGCCTGCCAAACAACAATGAAAACTACAACCAAAAAAAAAAAAAAAAAAAGCTGGGCACTGTGGTGGGCTCCTATAGTCCTAGCTACTTGGGAGGCTAAGGCAAGAGAATCACTTAAGCCCAGGAGTTTGAGGTTGCTGGGAGCTGTGATGCCAGGGCGATGTAGTGAGACTCTGTCTAAAAAAAAAGGAAAAGAGAATCCATGTTATTGGCTGGGCAGACTAAGGTGTGTTGACATGTTGGTTCTCTGCTAACTAATCTATGGTGTCTTGTTAACCCAAACTGCAAAAGGTGTTTCCACAAAACTCAGTGAACTGATTCTAATATTTATGTAGAAGTGTAAAGCCTGAAAACAGCCAAGACCTTTCTGAGAATTATCAGAGGATGGGTCTAAGGCTCCAGTAATTGGAATTGTTTGGTGTTGACACAGGAACAGACAACTGTTCTGTGTGGAGTTGTCTCCTGAACTCATACCTGGAAGTCCCAACCCCTCGTACCCCAGAAAGTGACTGTAGTAGGAGGCAGGTCCTTGGAGGTGGGTAGGGGGAGACAGAGGTGATTGGGGTGGGCCCTAACCCACTGTTAGTAGTGTGTTCATAGGGGTGGTGGGGGCACAGATACACACAGGGGCGACCATGAGCACACCGGGAGGAGATGCCGCCTGGGAGGACATAAATGTCTGTTGTTTAGGCCGCCTGATGTGTGAAGGCTTCTCTTATTTTCCTGAGAAAGGCTCCCACTTTGAGATGTGACTCGGTGGTCTCTTGTCCTAGAGGAAGAAGGCCTTGCTTAGGCGACCCCACAGGTGAGGTTGGGGCTCTTGAAGGGCTGCAGCTCATTCACAGGGTAGCAGTGTCAGCCTTTCCTTAAAAACGGTCATTTTAAATTTTGCGTCAGGCACAGAATTGTGATGTTTACCCTAGACTGTGCAAGAAAATGGTTCTTTAAAGAGAGATCCCTCTTCTGTTGGCAAAGCTGTGGAATTGTATTAATGTAGTCAAAGTGTGCAAATCTCTCCTCAAAATGACAGTCTTTTCCTTGTAGTGACTTTGTATCCTGCTGATATGCAGCTGAGTTCCTCTGAGCTGTAGTTACCAGTCAACCCAGGAGATCTGGGAGACTGTGTCCCTCTCTGGGTGTTGAATGGCATGTGGGCAGGTAGGGCGTGTCCAGCTTAGCTTGTCAGAGGAGAAGTCCGGGAGGTGGGGCACACTGCCTGGGGGATAGCAGTGGTTCCACTGTCCCTTGGAACAGGCTGCCCCAGCTCCCTGCTTGGACCAGTGGGCATGGCAGCTGTTTTGGAAAGGTGGGGTCAGCACTGCCCTGCTTGTGGCTGACAGTGGCTCCCTGGGATGCCTGCATGGGTCCCTGCTCACAGATGGTCCCCACTGCTGGCCTTTGAAAATCCCTGATTTTATCTTCAGATTTTCTTCCAGAAAATGAGGGAAAGATGCTTCTTTTTCCTGACAAAGAGCAGTTTGTCCAAGAACCATCTACTCCCCCTCCCAGGGGTTGCAGTGCTGGCCCAGCCCTGTTGGAGAAGAAGCTAGAGAGCTTTGTGCCTCCTGCATGTGATGCAGGGAGGACCCCAGGCTACAGGACAGTGACGTCCCACAGCATGGCACTGTGGGCCCAGGTTGGGGTTGTTTGGAGGCTGTTCTGTGCAGAGCGGGTTTCCTGAGCGGCACAGCCATGAAACAGCTTCAGCTCTTGCTCTCAAGGCCCTCAGAGAGGAGGGTTGCACACACGTGGGTCATAAAGCTGAGTGCTAAAGTTTTGGACCTCAAGAAGTTCCTGAATCAGCCTTTCTGAAGCCAGGTCTTTGCCCAATTTTGAGGACTCAGCATGTTCTCTGCCGATTTTTGGTGCCTGATGTTGATCTGGTGTTTTTCATAAGCCACCAATGGCTTCAGCCTGAAGGGACTACAGTGCCCTCTGGCCCCCCAGTAGAGGGTGATTGTGCAGCTCAGAGGGGCACCCCTGGGGGTGAGTAGGTCCAGGGCCAGGGTCTCCTGACAGCGGAGACGCGGAGCACCCCACAAACACATCTAGCATGTGGTATGGCCACCAGCTGTGTGTGGGGATATCCTCAGTCCCCTGTGGGTCGACCTTCACGGTGCAGGTTCCAGATGGGGACCCTCACCCTGGAGGTCTGATCTGTGTAGCAGCCTGTCCCTTGTGTGTTGGGCCCTAGGACTCCTAGCAGCTCTGTCCCCTCCCATGCACCCTTCCTCAGGGCTGGGGCATGAGGCTCACATGTGGTGGCTTCAGCTTTGCAGGCAGGGCCTGCTCGGATCCTTGGTGCCATGTGCTGCCACTTTAAGTGAGTGTCCTGGGACTGTTGAGTCATCTCACCAGTCTGACTGGAAAGCAATCAGGATTTAGTATTTTCTTGGCTAGATATGGGGGAACAGAGCGCTGCCTTCTGTTTTATAATATTATGTGGTCTCCACATGAGATTATTCTGTAACCATTTGTTTTTCTGAGGAGTTTAGAGCTGGTTAAAATGCAAAATAAAAAGGGGTAGGGCCATAAACACCAGAAAGGGGAACAAGATGGGCACCAAGCTGTTGGGCTGACTACCTGTCTCCTTTTCCCCAGAGGTGCAGGCAGGGTTGAAGGGGTAAGTGAAGGACAGGTGTGTGCTTTCTGTGCAGAGGACAATGGGACAGCAGTCTCCAGGCAGCCCACTAGGTCTGATTGCCCCTCCTCTTGTTAGGCACAGGCACACAGTCCTATTCTGTTATTTCTGAGCACATGGTGTCGCCTCAATGGCAGCAGAGTGGCTGAGGCAGGGAGGCAGGAGCACTGACCGCTGCTTCCCTCCCACTCTAGCCCTGCCTCCCAGGTGCCTGCATGGTCTCCCCAAGTGGCTAGAGGAGGTGGGAGGGTGTGTCAGTGTATAAGGGGAGGAGGCCCTGACTTCTGCCCAGGTGTGTCCCTGTTCCTCTGCCCACAGGTTGGTGGTGTTTGTACCATCTGTATTTTTCTTTTTGTTTCTTTCTTTCTTTTTTTTTTTTTTTTGAGACAGAGTCTCACTTTGATGCCCTGGATAGAGCACTGTGTCATCGGAGCTTACAGCAACCTCAAATTTCAAGCCATCCTCCTTCCTTAGCCTCTCAAGTAGCTGGAATTATAGGCACCTGCCACAATGACTGGCTGTTTTTTTTTTCCCTTTTTGAGACAGGGTCTTGCTCTTGCTCAGGCCGGTCTTGAAGTCTTGAGCTCAAACAATCTACCTGCCTTAGCCTCCCAGAGTGCTAGGATTACAGGCGTGAGCAACTGCACCAGATGAACATCTGTATTTTTAGACACATATTCAGTGGATCTCAAAATACAAACAAGGAGCTCATTAGGAGGAAACCTTCCTGAGACTTACAAGCTGGGGAAATGCAAGTTAAAACTCACTCTGTTCCCATCACGTTGACAAAAATTTAGAAGTCTGCTTGGTGCCCGTAGCTCAGTGGTTAGGGTGCCAGCCACATACCTGGGGCTGTGACGGGTTTGAACCCAGCCCAGGCCTGGTAAAACAACAATGACAACTGCAACAACAACAATAAAAATAGCCAGTCATTGTGGTGGGTGCCTATAGTCTCAGTTACTTGGGAGGCTGAAGCAAGAGAATCACATAAGCCCAAGAGTTTGAGGATGCTGTGAGCTGTGATGTCAGATCACTCTACTGAGGGTGACATAATGAGACTGTGTCTCAAAAAAAAAATATTTAGTGTGGGCAATACTAAGTGTGGGCAAAAGTAGATCGTAGAGAGAAGAAACCACCGAGGGAGCCGGATGTGCCAGGAGGCGGCCAGCACGTGGAGGAGCTGAGGCCTGTCTCTCCCGTATCAACACACTCAGGGCGAAGTCATAGAGCCCCACACCAGTGTAAGGAAGCCAGAACAGGAATGTTCCTAGTAGCTTTGTTGGAATTTGCCAGATCCTCAAAGAAGCCAAATGTCCACTGACAGAACAATGGAAAAAACTGTGGTGTATTTATTTATGGAATGGAGCCACATGTTCAAATGTGGATGGATCTCAGCATGGTGACATGCGAGTGATGGGTGGTTCACATGGCTTGATGTTATTTATTTAAAGGTTGAGTCTGTGGAAAACAATCTTGTGTATTGCTTTGGGATAAATAATGTATTGTAGTATTGTATTAATATAAACTTGGATCCCAGGGACTTGGGAGGGGATTGAGGAAGGAGTAGGGCTTTCGCTTTCACAGCTATTCATTCACTTTTGGGTTACAGCTGAAATATCATATACTAAATTAGGGTACTCTATTTGCAAACCAGAAAAACAAATGGATCCTATGGAAATGCTAGAATAACTGAATGTCAGGAGGTTTTGTGCGTGGCTGCATTAGGCCCTCCAACAGAACTCTAAAGTATTTTGTTTTCCCCACTGATATACCTGTGTCCAGGCACCTGGAGCACAAACCCACGGCTCTCCACTAAGTCCTGGCAAGCTTTGCCTTTGTGTGTCTGCTCCACGAGCCTGAGAAGTTAAAAGCTGCCTTCACTCAAGATTTTCAAGTTTGCATTTCCACAGTCCTGGATGGGAGAAACACAGGCAGTCTTTATCCACTGTCAGGGAGCCCTTCTGGGTCTGTGTTTACGTATTCCTAGGAATCCTCTCCTGCCGAGTTTAAATTTTAAGTAATGGGTTTGTGACCTGTAGTGAGAAGAAAGATGCCCCAGCAGGTAACCTTATCTCCCCTTTCATCTGTTAATCTCGCCGCTGCCGGCAAAACACCCTGAGCCCTGCAATTACATCCTTCCCACCCCTCAAGCTGAAAAACCTGATTTACTTAAGGAGAAAAGAAAAGATACCTCATCCCAGGGCGGAAACTTGGTTTGTATTTCCGGAGGAGAGGCGACAGTGTGGTCAGGGATGGTTTCCTAACTCCTGCACAAAATTGGAGGCAGGAAGAAGACTTCAACTGGGGCTGCCTTGGAGGGTGGGGGTGGGGGGTGGGAATGAGGCCAGTGGTTGAAGAGATGGTGGTGTAGACAGATGCTGACATCCTAGCCCACACTATAGGTCCAGTCCAGGTCAGACCCCCCTTGCACTCTGGAAATGGTGAGAGGAGAGAATGGTGACCCCAGGGGAACCCCCACTGGCTCTGACAAACACAACTGTGCATACCACTGTGGCCTCCCACTCCTCTCTGACCAAGAACCTCCTCTGAGAGGCCAGACTATTTCTGAAACATCTTATTATGTGTCTCAGGAAGATAAGGGCTCCTTTAAAAAAAAGATTACCCTCATCACACTTAAAAGGGTGTGTGTTTCCTAATATAAAATCTTTAGTGCTGACATTTTCCTATTTATTTCATGATTTTTGTTTTACTTTACTTCTTACTCAACAAGGCTTTAAATAAGACCTAGGTATCTTGATGGATTGTTTTGATTTAGACCATGTAAGGGAGCACCTGGGGAGACGAGCCATCACCTGGGGGAGGGCTTTGTAGATGAGTTTTAGAGTTCCCTGTTGTTTCTATTTGGAATTAACATTTTGGTGGGGACCAGCATCCCTTCACATCCCAGCCTCACCCAGGCATTTGGCCCTTTCCTTCAAGAGCCTTCCTGGCTCCTTCACCCTGGCAGTTGGGCCACACGCTGGTCAGTCTGGGGATGCCAGGTCCCCACCCCATGCCAGTGATGAAGACAGGGTGCTGAGAATTCGGGTTTTACTAAAAGGAATGTCTGTGGTCCCAGTTATTCTGGAGGTTGAGGTGGGAGGATCCCGGAGCCCAGAAATTCGAGTCTCCCCTGGGTAACATGGAGAGAGAGACCCTATCTCTAAATAAATAAAAGAGGGATCCTTAAAGGATAACCACTCCGTTGAGAGGCCCAGCAGTCAGGCCTTCACAATGATGGATCACCCTCCCCCACCCCCTCCAGCCCTTGAAGCCTCAGGAAAGGCTTTTTTAAAAAAGATTTTTGCCGCCTTTGCCCTTTGTCTGCCAGCTCCCTTTGTTCAGGTCCTGCTGACATTTGGAAATAGGTTTCCTTGGTTTGATGGACAAACAGGACAGGGCTGAGATGTGAAGGTTCATGCCTTTCAGAATATTTTGGAGAAAGGTGGAAAGTAGAGTTGCCAGTTTTACTTTTTAGTAGAAGGCTGGTGAGCTTCGCCTGGAAGCACAGAAAACGCTAAGTTAGGGTAGTAAAAGTGTCTCCCCAACTGATTAATCCCCTTCTCAGCACAGGAAGTTGATGACTTAATTTAGAAAATATGTTTTAAAAAATTGGTCCAGTAGCTCTGTAGACTTAATTCCCTGCATGTTAGTCTCTATCTAGATTATATCCTGACATTTCATTAAGAAACAAAGACTCAAAAGTTTTGCCAGGCTGAAGTGTAAGTTCAGTGGATGGAACAGTCTCGAATGTGCTTGACGGCCCGAGGGTCTAGTTAGCTCCATTTCCTGCCAAAAATATAGGAGCATAACCAATCTGTCAAATGTTGTCAGGTCAGGGAGAAGATTTAGATAAAGCCCTTTCAGCATTAATATTAAAAGCTATCTTGGAGTAACAGATAAGGGGAATGGAGAATGTAGAACACAGAATTTCTGGACCTAAGACTTTTTTTTTTTAATAATCAAGGATAAGTGGAGGCTAAGTATCCTTTCCTTAGGCCAATTAGGCAAATAATGCCTGAATCCTTTCTTGGTGATTTCTGAAGGCTGGGACCCCATCACAGCCTGCCTGCCAACAGGCATCTCTGAGAGGTGAAATCTGAAAGGCTGGTTTGAAGGGATTTCAAGGGTGTGTTGCTGTGCTTACTTGGATGTGTTTCAGCAGAAGTCATCACGGGGACATGAAGGCGGGTGTTATGAGAGGGTGTTGAGTGAGGAGCGGGGAGAGCTGAACCGAGTGACAGCCCACAGATTGGAGGACGCTCAGGAGAAAAGAAAGGGATCACTACTCAAGCACTTTGACCTCCTCCCACGCAGACCCCATTCGGCACCTCCTCCAGCTTTCTCTCTGTTGAATGGTGCTCTGGCTCCAGCTGCACAGGAGATGGTGACAGGGCTTTCTTATCAGCCATAACATGGCACTACATTGTCCTGAAATACTTTGACATTTTAATTCCAGAAGGAAGTTATGCTAGAAAGGGGCCCAAGGTGGATGGGGGCGGGGGCAGGGGGAGGAGGCCCATGAGACCTTTAAAGGGGAAAGGATTTTGGTGGTGAATTAAGCTCTGGCAAGGGCTTTGTTGGAAATGATTCACTAACTTCTGGCTGCTTCACTAACACTGCAGATGTGGCCGTGGGCATGGCACGTTTCCTGTTGGAGTAAGAGAGGAGTCTTCTCCGAGACCAGCGGTCAGACTGCATGAAGCAGCACTGTGCTACAGACTTTTATGGGATGATGGAAATGTTCTCTATGTGTCATTTGCAAATCTGTAGCCTCCAGCCGCCCATGGCCATTGAGCACGTTGAGATGTGACCAGTGTGCCCGAGGGACCACATTTCTGATCCTGTTACTTGATTTCGATTAAGTTTAAAGGGCCCTGTGTGGCTCATGGCTGCCATATTGGGCAGTGCAGTTGCAGTGTCCCAGCTCCTTATCATTTTATATCGCCCCTGCGAGAGTGAGTAAATGAGAATGGGTATTGTGAAAAACAAGGACATGAATAAGCCAAGTGCCTTCCACCCTGTTTAAGAAATTGAGCTCATTCCTAGTCTTAGGAAGCTCTCCGGGTCTTCCAAGGTAATGATAGTCCTCTGCTTCATGTTAATAATTCCCTTATTATCTTTGTAGTTTTGCCATATAAAAAAGGTTGAGTATTCCTAGTCTGAAATATTTGGGGACAGAAGTGTTTCAGATTTTGGATTTCTTTGGATTTTGAAATATTTGCATTATACTTACTGGTTGAGCATCCCTGATCCGTAAGTCTGGAATCTGAAGTGCTCTCCAGTGAGCATCATGTGGGTACTCAAAAGTTTCCGATTTTGGAACACTTTGGGTTTTGGAGCATTTTGGATTTTTGGATTAGGGATTCTCAATTTGTAGTGTGTATCTCAGTTTCTTGGGACTCCTGTGTCAAACTCCCACAGACTGAGCCGTTTAAACAAGACAAATTTACTCTCTCAGTTCTGGAGGCTGGAGGTTGGACACCAAAGTCTAGACGGGGCTGGTTTCTCCTGAGGTCTCAGTCCTTGGCTTGCAGACGGCATCTTCTCCCTTCTCCTCACGTGGTTGTCCCTCTTGTGTGTCTGTGTCCTTATCTTATAAGGACTCCAGTCATGCTGGATCAGAGTCCACACATGTCATTTCATTTTAACTTAATTAGACCCTTTCCCCAAATATAGTCAATGATGAGGAGCGGGTACAGGGGTCAGGACTTCAGCATGTGACTTTTGGAGGAGCACAGTTCAGCCTTAACAATCCCGGAGCAGCACATCACTTTAGCTTTGCCTATTTTTGACCCTTTATAAGTGGAAAGTGTTTTATGTTCTTTGGCAGTCTCTTTTTTCCACTCAGCATTTTCATTGCCTTGGGGTGTGGTTGCGTTGGTCATGGGCTAGTCCTGCGGATGAAGGGGTCAGTTCTGCGTTCTCATCTGAGGTTGGATGGGCTGGAAAAAAACCCTCCTTGCTTTTGGGTCAGACAGCTTCTTCCTGGGAATGGCAAGGAGGGAGGCTCCTGTGTGGCTGGCCCCTGCACTCACATTGCTCAGTTGGGTGGACATACACTGGTGCCCTCCTGTCTCCCCCCCCCCGCCCCGCCCCGCAGAACTTTCTTCCACCTCCACTTCAGAAATACGATCTCTTAACACCTTTCTTTGACATTTCCTCCTTTCATAGTCTCTTCATTCATTTCTTGTTGCCTGTATAGTCTTTTAATAGATTTTTTTTTTTTTTTTTTTTTTGGGGAAACAAAGTCTCACTCTTTTACCTGGGCTCAACCTAGCTCATGGCAACCTCAAACTGCAGTGGCCTCAACCTAGCTCATGGCAACCTCAAACTGCTGGGCTCAAGCAATCCTCCTGCCTCAGCCTCCTGAGTAGCTAGGACTAAAGAGATGACTGTGACAAGGTCTGTAGCCATTAGTTTTAATGGTTGCATATTATCTAGTCAGATACCATTTCTTGTAACAGATCAAACATTAAGACATTCCATTCTTATTTTTCTTTTATTTTTTGGCAAGGTCTGTCTCAGTCACCTGAGCTAGAGTGCAGTGGCCCAATCATAGCTCATTGCAGTCTCCAGCTTCTGGGCTCAAGTGATTCTCCTGCCTCAGCCTTCTGAGTAGCTGGGACTACAGTCTGTGCCACTATGTCTAGCTAAGTTTTGGATTTTCTGAAGAGATGGGATCTTTCTGTGTTGCCCGGTCTTGTCTCCAACTCCAGGGATCGCTGAGATCACTCTTGAATGATCCTTTCTTGAACTTGGCTTCACAAAGTGTTAGGATTATAGGTGTGAGTCATGGCTCCTAGTCTCTATTTTTTTTTAGGTATTTAGATTTTTCCAAATTATGTTTGTGAAGTTCAGATTGGAGAGAAAGTTGCGACTAAAGTACATAAAAATTCCCCCTCCCCTGAACCATCTGAAAGTAAGCAGCTGACAGGATACCATCAACTCATCATATGCTTTAGTGCATATTTCTCACAAACAAGGGTAGTCTTGTACATAATCCTAATATAACTGTCACGAAAGTCAGAAAATCAGCATTGGTCTTTATCAGACCCCAATCAGGGCAGTTTCAGCAGTGCTCCCTGTGATGTCCTCTGTCCAAATGGATCCCGCTAAGGGTCAGCTGAGGCATCTAGCTTCAGGCCTCTGTCATTTGTTCCAGTCTGGAACTCCAAGGCCTGCCCTTGACCTTTACGACCTTGACACTTGGGAAAGGTGCTGTCCCATTACTTCATAGGGAGTCCCACCAATTGTGTTTACCAGACTGCATATTTGGCAGGCCCACAGTAAAGGTGATGTCCTCTGTGTCCTTTCATTGCTCCTAGAGTGGCATCTGAGTTCACTTTGTCTCCTGTCTGGTGAGATTCACCCCCTGGGGGGGATGTCTAGTAGGCTTTCCCTTTGTGACATTAATTTGTATTTGGTGTTTGGTGGCGAGGTACTTAGAAAACATCTTGTTCCTCATCAAACTCTCACTTTGATTGTTGATTTATATGCATATGGACTTAGGACCCCTGTCTTATTCAGTGGATGATAATCCTGCTGTTAGCTCTGGGCAATACCTAAGTTGCTGCTGCTACAAACATTAATGATATTTACTACTGTATTAGCCCGCTAGGCTGCTGGGACACAGTACCGCATGCTGGGTGTCCTGAACAACAGAAATGTACTGACTCACAGCCCTGGAGGCTGGAAGTCTGAGATGAAGGTGCAGGAGGGTTGGTTTCTTCTGAGGCCTTTCTCTTTGGCTTGTAGACATCATCCTCTGTCTGTGTCCCTTCTTGTGGTCATTCTTCTTTGTGTATTTGCATTCTAATTTTCTCTTCTTATAAGGACCCCAGTCAGACTGGATGAGGGCCCACCTTCATGACTTCCATTTTAACTTAATTACCTTTTCAAAGGCCCGACCTCCAAAGGCCCTTATGTGCTTCAATGTACTGGCAGTGAGGACTTCAACATGACTTTAACCATTAGGCCAGGAGGCACACCAGAAGCTTCCTAATTTTGAGGGACACAGCTCAGCCCATGACAAGTACTGACGGTGCATTTTGTGGTATTAACATTCTGCCTGGCTGATGGCTGTGATGAAAAACTTAGTATTGACCTCCTTATACTGCGGGAGGGGAATGTGGGAGAGTTGGAACTAAACTTTCTGCAATTCTCATCTAACTTAACAGGACTTCTTGTGTGCATGGCAAGGTCTCCAGCTGGTCTCCTGGGCCGAGAGTTGCACAGACCCTGGACCTTTCCTGGGATTTGCTTTCTGGTGGGCACGACCCTATGTGGCATGACTTAAGGTACAGGAGGGAAAAGTGGGCTTTGCCAAGGCCCTGCTTATCAACTGTCCAGACCTCCATATGAAAGCATGACAGTATTTCAAAGTGTTTAAGGGCTTGCAGATTATTTTTAAAAAGTGATGTCAGCAAGGCATGGTGGCCCATGCCTGTAGTCCTAGCACTCTGGGAGGCTGAGGTGGGTGGATTATTTGTGCTCAGGAGTTTGAAACCAGCCTGAGCAATAGTGAGATCCTATCTCTACCAATCCTATCTCTACCAATAATGAACAAACTAAGGCTCATATACCGGGGCTGAGAATTCGTATCTGGCCTAGGCCTGCTAGACAACAATGACAACTACTATTAAAAAATTAGCTAAGCGGGGCGGTGCCTGTGGCTTGAAGGAGTAGGGTGCTGGCCCCATATGCTGGAGGTGGTGGGTTCAAACCCGGCCCCAGACAAAAAAAAAAGAAAATAGCCAGGCGTTGTGATGGGCACTTCTAGTCCCAGCTTCTTGGGAGGCTGAGGCAAGAGAATCGCTTAAGCCCAAGAGTTTGAGGTTGCTGTGAGCTGTGATAAGGGCAACAAAGTAAGACTCTGTCTCAAAAATAAATGAATAAAATAAAAATAAAGAAAAATTAGCTGGATGTGTAGTTTTGGACACCTGTACTGTGAGGCTAAGGCAGGAGGAACGCTTGAGCCTAGGGGTTTGAAATTGCTATGAGCTATGATGCCATGGCACTCTACCCAGAGTGACTGAGTGAGACTCTATCCCCTGCCCTTAAAATATAAATAAATAAAGGAACCTGAAGTCATTACCAGGGGAAATATGAGCAGTGGAAGACAAGAATGGAAGAAAGCCTCACTCTTAACTGTTGTGTTATTTTCTAATTTGAGGTGGATATACACATATACGTATGTATGTATATATATGTGTGTGTATACATATATACATAAATATTTTCCGTATTCAGAACATAAATAAAACTTTGACAAAAATGAAGTAAAAGAGAAAATAGGGTCAGCATTCCCTTTTCTTGCTTGTCCCTTGTGAAGTTTAGAAGGACACTGTCATTCTCCCTGCTGTCCTGGTCCTTACTGAGGTCCTTACTGAGGTCCCCTGGTATGGCAGTGACTCAGAGTGCTGGGATTCCTGATACCCTCTCCTAAAAATAGAGCCCTAGGTCCTATTTGTTGGTGACACCACTGATTGAGAGCTCCTTTTCTTGTGTTTGATCAATTTTCATGGTCTTTGGGGACGCTTTTCTTTTTAATTTGTCTTTTTTAAAAAAGTACAGTTTTCTTGTAAGAAAGAGTTGTGGTGGTATGTTTGGGTTTTAGTTTTGATTTGTGAAGAGTTAAGGCTCTTTCCACCATGTGTGCTTCTTAGAGAATCACATACCACATTGGCTTAGGCCTTGGAAAGCCATCGCAAAGAGGTGAATTTGCCTCATTCAGGCCCATCTGAGTACTTGTCTGTGTAATGGGGAGCTTCTGGGATTGCTGATGGTGGATGTGCCCAGACTCTGTCCTTAGGGATCTCACCTTTTATGTTACAGGAGGAGGCCAACAAGTGAATAGTTGTTCAGTTTGGGAGATACTGTCAGGTGAATACAGGAATATGAATGTAGTATTTCATGTGAGGACCTAGAGAAAAAAAGTACCTCCTTCTGCCCCGTAAGGCCAAGAAAGGTTTGCAGACAAGGACTTGGCCTCAGTCGCTGAGCATGAGAGGCAAGTCACCCTCACCAGGTGGAGAACAAGGGCCACAAGGGCCATAGCTCATAGCAACCTCCCTCCCTCATTTCCACTACCACACACTAGCCTGTAGAATAAATGAATTTAATGAATAAACATTCATTAAAGTGCTACTCTGGTACTTTTTCTAACAATAAAAAGATTTATCAGATGCCATAAATAATCCATTTGTTGGAGGAAGCCAGAAGTGATACTGGGGCCCTGTGAAGTTGGAAACACTGGAGATTTTGTTAAGGCTAAAAGCTAACAAAAATTATGGGGTCCTCAGCCTTCCTTTGTTAGGCTCCTTTTGATGAGAAAATAATTGATTATCTTTGGGGATAATAATACCTTGAGTTATTTATAGCCTTTGTCTTTTGGGAGAACTGGGGAACAGTTTGCAAATGCAATGTAATTATTAGCCTGACGCCCTCCCACCAAGGTTGGGAGCAGGTGTTACTGTGTTGTGGCTCTTCCTTCTGTTTTAGCATAAATCTAAACCTGGGAGATGAAGTGACTTGCCTCAGTATTATGTAGTGCGTCAACAGATAACAACAGGAAAAACTGGTGCATAAAGAACTCCATCTCTAAAATGAGTTCTTCAGAATTGTTAGAGGCTGAGCAAGGATTGAGTCTTAAAAGTGGCAGATCGTGTTATCTATCAACACTTAATATACTTCCTAAAAATCCGGTTATTCAGGAACATTTAGGCATTAATTTTTCCTTACTAGGTATCTTCTTCTTCTTTTTTTTTGAGACAGAGTCTCACTTTGTTGCTCTTGGTAGAGTGCTGTGGCATCATAGCTCACAGCAACCTTAAACTCTAGGACTATAGGCACCCACTACAACACCCAGCTCTTTCTAGAGATAGGGTCTCCCTGTGGCTCAAGCTGGTCTTGAACTCATGAGCTTAGGTGATCCATACATAGGTGATCCACCCATCTCAGCCTCCTAGAGTGCTAGGATTATAGGCTCAGGCCACTGCATCCAGCCTTACTAGGTATCTTCTTTATCCTTCTCTGGTCTTAGAACCCCTCTCTCACCCAGGAAGGTCATTCTTCTGTCTTTCTGCCCTATCTTCTTAGGGTGAGCACATGATGTAGAGACAGTCAGGTACCCTATGACAGGCAGGTCTGAAACCTACCGGGAACTTCTGGTCTTCTCCTGCCTTCAGGAAGTGTGGGTGCAACCTTGAGTGTATGGTGAGGGAGGCTGAGAGCAGAGTGCCGGGAGAGATGGGAAGGGGAGACAGAAGTACCCTAAGAAGTGGTGTCTAAAGGGCACATTTTCTGAGTACTTGCAGGTCCTACATGTCCATGCTCAATAGTTTGGTTGGACGTCATTCTCAGCTGGACACTCCCTTCCTTGGGACGTCACTCCACAGTCATAGAGCACTCTGCGCAGTCTTCTGAGGGGCCCCCGCCCCCATGTGAGGCTGTATTTCTTTTCTGCAACTTGCTTTTGCTTGGAGAAGTTTTGGGATCTTCTGTTTATCCTTGGCGTTCTGAAATATCATGATGGTGTATTTTGTACACATCTTTTGGTGTGTTGTTCTGAATGCTGGCTTGGCTCTTAATATAGACAACCTTCTTTTAAAAAAGTTCAGGTTATTAGGGGGATTCATAGCATTTTGGTTACATAGTTTCCTTTGGTAAGGTTAAAGTGAAAGTAAATAGGTGTGTCCTTCACCCAGAAGTGTACAGTATACCCATGCAGGGGTGGGGACTTAACAGTATACCCATACAGGGTACTCACTGGGTGGGGACTTAGCCTATTTCCTTGTTTCCCTTGAATTTTATTGAGTTTTGCTTCCCTCTGAGCATATAGGTGTTGGTCAACTAGTTCCAATTTAGTATGGAGTACATGTGGTGTTTGTTTCCATTCTTGCCATACTTCACTTAGAAGAGTGGTTTCCAGTTCCATCTGGGTTGTTACCAAAGATGTACTAGATCACCATTTTTAGTGGATGCATAGTATTCCATGCTATACAGATACCACAGTTATCAATCTACTCATGTATTGAAGAGCACTTGGGTTGTTTCCACATATTTATGATTGTGAATTGAGCAGCTGTGAACATTTGAGTGTAAATGTCCCTATGGCAAAATGTCTTTTTTCCCTTTGGGTAAATACCTAGTAGTGGGATTGCAGGATCAGATGGAAGGTCTATTTTTGATTCTCTGAGGACTCTCTGTAGTACTTTCCATAGAAGCTGTACCAGTTTGCAGACCCACCAACAGTGCATGAGTGTTCCTTTCTTACCATACCACTCTAACATCTGCTGCTTTGGGATAATACAGACACTGGTGTCTGTTAGCTTGAGGCTGTTCTCTGTATCCTTTTAAAGACACCCCCCTCCCCCATTTTCCCTCTTCTTCCTGAAGTTTCTTTCTTTCTTTTTTTTTTTTTTTTTAAATGAAGTTCCTCTTTCTTGTTTTGCTTTCCTTGCCATGAGATTTCAACTTTATCTTTCATTCCTACAACTGGACTTTCCTTTTGATGTTGGCATCCTATTTGAATATTCAATAGTGGGCGGTGCCTGTGGCTCAAGGAGTAGGGCTCTGGCCCCATATACTGAGTGAGGGTGGTGGGTTTGAACCTGATCCCGGCCAAACTGCAACAACAACAACAACAACAAAAAGATCCCACATTGAATATTCAGTAGTTTCTTCTCTTGGTCATTTTTCATTGCAGTTTCATCCAATTTTAAGAAAATAATACCTTCTCTAAATGTCTCTACAAAGATTTAATTTTCTTTCTTTGTCTTTTGAATTGTCCTTAGTTCTCCTGCAGTGACTTGTTTCTTTTCTTATCCTGGCACCTCTTTTTCATATTGGGGGCTTTCTGCATATGCCTGGTGGTTCTTGGATGATTCTTGGTTAAAGCGGCAGCACACAACTCTGGAGCCTGCATGTGTGGAAGGTGGCTTCATGGCAGGCTCAGTGAGGGGGCTGGCTGTGTCACTGGGGCCCCGACTGCCAAGATATGCAAGTCTGTTCCCCAGGTGGTCACTTTCATTTTACTTTTAAATGACAGGCACACTCTTTTTTGCCCTCCCTGCAGGGTTTGGGAGAAGGGTAAGAAATAACCCGAGTGCCAGGCTCAGCTGGTGGGATAAGAGTTGATCTGTGGGGTTTTCACATGTCCATGTATAGATTCACAATTAATCAAAGTTTTGTCACCCACCCTGCTCTTTACTAGACGAACTAGTATTTCTAGGTTCTGAGTCTTGCTGTGGCTGGGCTGGCCCTTGGGACCGCCTCTGTTTTGCTTTGCCGTTGAGTTGTGTCCCCCTATCCTCTGTTTGCTAGGTCCCTTGCTGGGGGCCATCTGTCTGTTGACTAGCCGCCTTCTACGAATTTGTGGAACTCTCTCACTTCTTACGACTTGTTCTCTATGTGGTTATGGGTTTAAACCTTATTTTATTTCCCTATCATTTTGCGGGACTTCTAGAAAGGGAAAAAGAGAAAGCACGTGGCCAATCCAGCATTTTTCACTGGTAGTTTACAATAATTTGAGGAGTACTTCAGTAGGCTTCTCCTACTTTCTGCTGGCTCTTCGACTAAGAAAATCGAGCCATTAGTTCCTTTAGAGCACTTGGAAATTCTTTTAAAAGCATCTTATTTCTACAGCTTTGTCAAATGGGTTCGGAGAAATATTGGCATTTCTACATCCTCTCCCTCTGGCCGGATATTTGTTACATTTGATTTAGCTAGATATTTGTCCTTTAAAAATTGTTACTGACAATATTACAATATTACAAAATATCTTTAGGCCTTCTGTCCACAGAATTATGTATTAAAATTTTAGTAGAAGTCTGCTTACTCTCTGCTCTTAGGACCCGGAATTGGTCAGTGTAATTAAAAATGTCTTCTAAAGTTGGAGAAAAGTCATAAAATGTGACATCTATATATTAGACATTTTAGTCAACTTAATGTCCATTAATTACCAATCTTTTGTTGTAGGTCCAGGTTTCTTAGTGGAGGTCAGCTGGGAGGAGTTCCCAGTTGTCCTTCTTGCTTAAACTGCATCCAGGGGTTTCAGTTTTGGTTTCTCAGTTTTCTTTCTTTCTTCTCTTTCATTCTTCTCTTTCTCTCTCTCTCTCTTTCTCTCCCTCCCTTCCTTCCTTTCTTTCCTTCCTTTTCTTCCTTTCTTTTCCTTCCTTCCTTCCTTCCTTCCTTCCTTCCTTCCTTCTGTCCGTCCGTCCATCCGTCTCACTTTGTTGGCCTCAGTAGAGCGCTGTGGTGTCACAGCTCACAGCAACCTCCAGCTCCTGGGCTTAGGGAATTCTCTTGCCTCAGCCTCCCGAGTAGCTGGGACCACAGATGCCTGCCCAGCTACTATTTGTTGCAGTTTGGCTGGGGCTGGGTTCGAACCTGCCACCCTGGGTATATGGGGCCGGGACCCTGCCCACTGAACTACAGGTGCCGTCCCTCAGTTTTCTTAAATATAACTTTTTTTTACACTTATATTTCCTTATAAATATTGCATATTAAATAATGTTTATCACATAACTACAAGGAGTGCAGCTGGCACACTGGGCTGGTAGTGGATGGGGCAGAGTCGGGGGTGCCCTCGGGCTGCACTGAGGCTGAGTGAAGTGACAAAGCACCTTTTGCTGTGATGATCCTGCCCTGAAGCAGCTTGGGTCTCAGACCACATGAGTGGAGTAAAGTCTTTCCTCTTCTTCCCATCCTGAGCCCAAGTGGGCTGACCCCTGGAGGCCCTGTCTGGGAGGGAGGCTTTGTCAGCGCCTCCAGGTGGCTGCCATCATCTTCTCAAGCCCCAACTTGATTTTCTGTGGGCAGAGACCAAATTACAGGCTGTAAGTCTTCATGGAAGCAAAAGAAGCCCGACTCCCCCGACCAACTCAGCAGGACCTGGACGGGCGGCCTTTCAAGTGCTCTCTTGGTGCTTTTCCTTTTACGATTTATTTCTGAGGAGAAGGGAAAGTTAATTTGTCAAAGGTAATTTACTGCCTGAATTTTCAGGGGAGGAGAAAGTTCCCTTGAAGGCATCTGTTTGGAAGACTCTGTGTGAGGAACACGGCTTTGGACTCTGGGGATTCGCCTCTTCGGCGCTGGATGAACCACAGAGCTGTCTGGGCTGCTGTCTGTGCCGTCCGTGGGGCGCAGGCTGTCCTCACAGAGGGGCTGTGCACATCTGCCCTGGGTCGCATGCACATCAGCTGCGTGTGGCATTGCAACACAGCGGGCCACGTTGCACCCTGTGATCCTTTTGGGAGCTGTTTAAGGCCTTTGCCAGAGAGAGAGTCTTGTAGCAGACAAGGGGGATGGGCCAGAGACACACAGATAGGAGCACATTCAGGGGCGGTTGTACACACGTGTAAAACAGTGAGTGGGGATAAAATCCAATTTTGATGTTGTTTCTATTGGAGCCTGGGGGTCTTAATTCCCTGAACCCATTTGACCAGGTTCAATTACTCAGCTGAGCTAGAAAGTTCAACAGGGGCATGGTGGTAAGTGAAAGCAAAAGTGAGTAGAAACTGAAAATAAAGCTGGAGCTGCACTGGCAAACTGCATAGAAAGTCAAAGTGACCCACACAGGTCTCAGGGTAATAGATTTTATTCAGGAAGAAGAAAGAGAACGAAGAACACTTCCTAAGAGAGTTGGAAGAGGGTCCCTCTCATGATGGAGACAAGGAGAGAGGTGAGATGCAAAGGTCTTCAGCAGTCTAAATAGTATTTGAAATTCCTTGCAAGTCTTTCATTGGCCTCTATGCACCTCCAGGCAGTATTGCCCTTTTCTATTGGTCATTGGTTACCTAGGTTACTTCATACCCACATTCTTAGGGGCCCTCTAGACTTCCTGGTTCAGCAGGCCAGGTTTTCCTCCCACCTCCCCCTTGAAATCCCTTTCTTTGTGCCATTCTCAGTTTCATCCAGAGGGAACAAATCAGACCCCTGGGGCTGGCGGGGGGTGGGGGGGTCTACTGGGGAGAACAAGCCTTAGCCCATAGCTGTCAGAGTTGAAACAAAGATAAGATGATGAGGATGGTAACCTTAAATAGTTTTGAGTCTCCAAGAACTTCTAAGAATTTCAAAGAAACTGTACTTAGGTTCTTTTACAGAGTTGAAAATATGAATCCTGCTGTGGTCTAGGGGACGTTTGGCTTGTGGGTCTGTGTGGGCCTACTTCCTGAGATTTATGCACAGCCCACCAGGTGCCTTTGCTTCTTCTCAGTGGGCGAAAGACCACAGCATCCAGGTCCCTCTCCGACCCCTACAGTGTGTTGTTATTTTGGCTGTGAGCCATGCCTTCCTGCTTCACACTGAAGGCCTGCTAAAGGGAGTTCTTATTCTGCATATTTCTGTATTTCTAGCCCAGCCTCTGGGGTTATATAATCAAATGCATGGCCTTATTTTGGCAGTCAACAGAGCTGCCTCATAAGCAGTGTGTTGTATAAGGAACACTTTATACATTGGCCTTTAAACACACGGACCCACAGTAGGAGCTGAACAGTACTGGGGTGAAAAAAGAGTTAACTTGCTAGTAACTTTTCAAAAATCTGTGCTAACAAAAATAGAGCTGATTCTGGCTATGTGGTGTAAATACTGCCGGGTTCTTCGTTAAGGCTTGGCAGGAAAGTGAGGAATAGTCATTGGACACTTTAGAAATCGTGGGGCTCATGCACATTTGTAAGGAAGATCATCGGCTTATCCTAGGAGGTACAGTTATTCATAATTAAAATGACAAGGTGGATCCTGGGACGAACATGAGGTGATAACTGCAGACACATTAATATGAGGGATCACAGACAAAAAACTTTCTGTGTGCTGTGAACGTAGTTTGTACCAGAGGGATCCCTTTTATGCTGTTTTCTAGAAAGAGAAAAAAGGCAAATAGGGGTGAATAGATAATGCAAAATTCTTTATTTAGAATTAATTACAGAGAGAATGAAATTCCTCTGCAGACCTGTTTTTGTCATATATTGCTGTATAACAAAACCCTATTCCACAACCAGGAGGCGTAAAACAACAGTGCCTCATAATTCCGTGGGCGACGGGGTCTTGCTTGGGGTTCCCTGTGTGGCTCTGGTAAGATGTCAGCTGGGGCCGCAGTCAGCAAAGGCTGGACTGGGTTGGATATCCAAGCTGTGCTCAGACACACTGGTGTGCTGGGCTGGGGGTGGAAGGAGTCCCTTGACCTGAGAAGCTGTTTGTGGCCTCTGTATGTGGCTTGGCCTTCCCATAGTATGGTGACTGGGTTCCAAGAAGGACTCTCGAGGAAGTAGGTGTTTTGAGGGCAGAAAGTAGAGTCTGGCCAGTTACAGCCTTCATGCAGAACCGGTACACACTGTTGCTTCCTTTATATTCTGTGGCTCAAGGCATCATGGTGCACCCTGATTCAGGAAGGTGGGGAAACAGACTCCAGATCTTGCCAGGGGAGGTAGGGATGCCTTTCGGAAGAATAGGCAAGATGGAAGGTATTGTTGTAGGTTTCTTTGAAAAATACAACCTATTATAGATTTTGACATCAACTTGACTACGAAGTTGCTTTGTAATAGGCTTATACACATTTATGTTGCTGCAGCATGGGGACACATTCTGCGGTGCGATTCCTTCATTCCAACACATTTATGTGCAGGACGATTCCTTCATTCTGCCACGTTTTATCCAGCACTCTCTGTGATGCACCAACTACCTCAGTCAGCAACAGATGAAGGTGAGGAAGAACAGGAGAAAGTGAGAGTAAAACACACAGAAAGACAAAGGTTCAGAGCCACTGTATAGCAGATGGCTGCTCAGCACGTGTGTTGAGACCAGTGTGTAAACAGGGAAATGGCCATGTTGGAGAAAGGACAGCAGGAAAGGGCTGCACATTAAAGTTTGGAGTGACAGCGTGACAGCATGGGACAGACCACCTGAAGCTGTCCTGCTCAACTCTAGAGAGGACGGCGGACACTTTCTCTGTGGGTTGTGCTTAAATTAACCCTGGAAGGTGCTGCGTTGGGAGGGCGTGATCTGTAGAACAATACTCTTTTTCATGTGGGTATTGATAGTTCTTTGCAATTATGTTTTTACTTAATGTGAACTATGCTAGTAGCATTCCAGAAGTTAAAGGATGATCACTTGTCAGGTTTTCTGGACCTGGTGAGTGTCACTTGAATAAATATTTTCCCCAGGTGTATAAAAATATTCTGTACACTAGATGAGGCTGTCCTGCAGAATCAGGGCCGTAACTGTGGCTTGGACCATTTACAGGCTGCATGAAATAATGTAGTCCAGATTTGTTGAAATATGAGGGTCTTTTTTTCTTTTGACACCTGCACTTTCAGAATTTAATATTGTTTTCAATATTAAAAAAGTCCTTTTGACCCTGAATTGCTTTCAGCAGCATTGAAGTGTTTCATTCTTTTAAAACAGTGATAGGGGATATATGTGTTAAGGAATTGAAAGGCTAATGATGTTCGTAAATAGAGCCATGAAAAGAAGTGAACGGTGAAATAGAAATTTGTTTTTCTTTTTAATGTGGTGGATGTTGGAAGCTCTTGCCTTTCAGGCCATTCTAGGGGAAGTTGCCATCACTGAGCAGGTCTGGTTATCCTTGCTCTGCCAACAGGAACTGACTTCAGATGGCCTGTGTACTCTACCTTTTCTGCGCTGTGCCAAGTGAATTTCCTTGGCTTTAAAATACAGGCTTTAGGCAGATTATGGAGTTCTACTCTTTGGCCAGTTGGATCAATAAAGAAAAACAACATTTTTATATTTAATGACTAAATTATCCAAGTAATGACTTAGACTGGGAATTGGCAAAGCCTGCCTGCCTGCCTGCCTGCCTGCTGGGCTGCCTTCTTTCCTTCTTTCCTTCCTTCCTTCCTTCCTCCCCCACCTCCCTTCCTGTCTTTCTTTCTTTTTGTTTGGAGACTGAGTCTCACTCTGTCGCCCAGGCTACAGTGCCTCAGCCTATCTCACAGCAACCTCAAACTCCTGGGCTCAAGCAGTCCTCCTGCCTCAGCCTCCTGAGCAACTGGGACTACAGGCACCCACCATGCCTGGCTCATTTTTCTGGTTTGGTAGAGGTGGGGTCTTGCTCTTGTTTAGGTTGGTCTTGAACACCTGAGCTTAAGGGATCCTTCTGCCTCAGCTTCCCAGAGTGCTAGGATTATAGGCATAAGCCACTGCACCCTGCCAGCAAAACTTTCCTTATAAAACGGTCAGATAATAAATATGTTAGGCTTTGTGACTCTGCCTTTATTGTGTGAAAACAGCCAGATAGCATACGTACATGATATGTCCTATTAAAGCTTTGTCACGAACAAAGAATTTTCACATGCTACGAAATCTTTTTTTTTTTTTTTTTGATGTTGTTTTCAACTATTTTAAATGTGAAAGCCATTCTTGGTGCTTGGAACAGGTGGTGGGTCATGCATGTTTGGCCCATGAGCCATAGTTTGCTGTTTCCCAATATCTTGCTGGAACAGACACAAAAATAGTCACAGGATACTTGACTAGGTAACTTTTGTGAATGTTTAGTTCTTTTTCTTCTTAAAAAAATTCACAAGAAAGACCGTTTCTTTAATTTTAGTATTTAAGTTAATATAGTGAAACATCTGGTATATAGTTCTACAAATTTGCACACAGGATAGGTATACATTTGTATAACTGCCACCAAAATCAAGATATTGAACTGTTCAAATATCCCCCAGAACTTCCTGGTGGTACCTTTTGCAGTTGCCTCTACCCAACTCTTGAGTCTTGACGACCATTCATCTGTGTTCTGTCCCTATGGTTTTGTCTTTTCAAAATTATCATATAGTGGAATTACATAGTATTTAACCTTCTGAGCTAATCTCCCCTGCCCCAGCATAATACTTTTGCTATTCATCTGAGTAGTTGTAGGTATTAGTAGTTCATTCCCTTTAATTGTTGAGCGGTATTCCATTACATGGATGGCCACAGTTTGGTTATCCATTCACCTGTTCAAGGGCATTTAAATTATTTCTAGTTTTGACCAGCTTTGATATTCATGTGCAGGTTTTTGTGAGATCTTAAATTTTCATTTCTCTGTGGTAAATACCTAGGAGTGGGATTGCCGGGTATGTAAGTGTACGTTAAACTTTACAAGAAACCATCAAACTGTTTTCCAGAATGCATTCCCAATAGCAGTGTATGAGAGTTCCAGTTTATCATTTTTGTTCTTATTTCATTTCATTTCAATTCTTTCTTATTTTAGTTCTCTTCCTGACATTACTTCCCTTCTGTCTGAAGCACTTCCTTAAGCAGTTCTTTTACTGAAAATCTGCTGACAGTGAGGTCTGTTATATGACCTTAGGTCATCTTCATTCTTTAGGGATGTTTGCGCTGGGTATAAAAGTCTGGGTTGTTAATCTGTTTCTTTGAGCAGTGTAAATGTTCTGTTCACATCCTTCTGGCCTCGATTGTTTTTGATCTGCAGTCATTAAGATAGATTTTCCTCTATAAAATAATTTGTTGTTTTTCTTTCATTATTTTTAAGATTTTTTTCTTTATGTTTAGTTTTTAATGTTTGATTATTATGTCTTTAGATGAAATGTCTTTGGGTTTATCTTTTTGGGGATCCACTGAATGTGTTTATTTTGTGGGTCTACTTTTTGGGGCCATATTTAGGAAGTTTGTAGCCATTATTTCTTCATTCATTTTCCTTCTCCCTTTGGGATTCTGATGATATGAATTTGAGTCAGACCATCTCATTTTCCAGACCATGGTGGTCTCTTCATTTTTTCAATATTTTTTCTCTTGTTCAGCTTCTATAATTTTTGTTGACATCTCTCTGTCATCTGTGCACTGCTGTTGGTTCCCATTCATTGATGTTTTTCTCTTTTAGAATAAGGTTTTTATTGTAAACATCCCAATTTTTTCTTTTTTGTAAAATCTTCTATTAATATTTTGATGCTGTGATATTCCGTCTTTCTATTGGTTTCCAAAGTGCTTTCCTTTTATAGTTGTATTTAAGTCTTTGTCAGGTAGTTCCAACATCTGTGACATCTTGGGTTTTTTGGAGATAAGAACTCATTTATTTGTTACTCAAAAACAATCCTTATTTTTGATTGGATTCAGATTTAGAAGGGGAAGCTCTCAGAGAGAACAGCCTGCATCTCTTGGTGATCTGTTCCTGGTGCTTTTCTTTGGCCTCCTTTATTCTCTTGGCCAAAAGTTTAGCATATTCTGCAGCCTTTTCCTTATTTTCTTAGTACACTGTTTCTTCAGAGCGATACGCTGACATTTATGTTGTAAAAGATACGGAGTTACAAGATGCTGAATCTTGGGTGCTTTGGTCCTAGGTTTCTCACCTTCTTTGTTTAAGGGCTTTCTCACAACGTATTGGCGAACATCATCTTCTTTAGGCAGATTGAAAAGTTTGCAGATTCTGCTATCCCAGATGCCGAGGTACTGTAGTGTCAGTCAGTCCAGGAATATCTGTCTCTCCTTTTTTTACAATAACCAAGTTGAGAACACTCAGATTGGCATCCACAATGCAACCCTGAACAGATTTGCGCTTCCTTTCTCCAGTTCCCCTGGTCTATAACAGGAACGTCCCTTACTCAGCAGCAGGCAGACCCAGACATGGGTCAAGATACCCCACTTCATGGGGAAACCTTGCTTATCATTTCCACCACTGATTCAGATCACATATCCCTTCCATTCTTCACCCAGCGTGTCAGCAGCGACTTCCGTGGCCATGCGCTTCTCATAAAAGTACCAAGTGTGCGTTCTTCATCCACTTCAATGAGTTTCTGGCAGCCAGGGGCTGGGAAGGAGATACTCAGCTTCATCCTGAAGTATCTGAATTCCTTCCAGGTGCCACAGAAAAGACATGACATCTTGTTAATATACATCAGTTGTTTGAGATTTTCCTGGTTCCTTGTACATTAATCAACTTTGGATTATATCATGGAAATTTTGAGTATTATGTTTTGGTTATGAGACTCTGGATATTGTTTAAATCTTGTGGAGAATTTTGATAGCGGGTAGTCAATTTGTTTGGGTTCAGGCTACAAATTCAGAATAGCCTTCTGTGTGTTTGGTTCCAATGTCAGTTCCGCTTTCAAAGCTTCTGTAGTACTTGTTAGGTATGTCACACATGCACGCCACACCACGGCCAGTCTGGGACCTGGGTGGTGTTCCGTACAGTTCTATTTCCAACATCTGTTTAGGGTCATATCTACACATGTGTAGCTTATGAGTGGTTTTGGAAATTGATAAATAACTCTGAAGGGTCACTTTTCTTAGTTTTTCTCTCCCCATCATCTTCCTAGTTCTTTCCAGTTCTCTGGAGCTCTCATTTCAGTCCTCTGCCCCAAACCTTGAGTTTTAGTTACCCTTGACTGTCTCAAAGTCACCTTGACTATGCCCATGTCTGGAGATAAGCAGCTGGAGGACCGAGAGAGAAAGAAACAAGCAGTGGAGTTTGACTACCTCTTGGGATTGCAAAGCTGTCTTCTCCCTCAGAGTGTTAAGTTCCGATGTTCATCTGTTGCCACATCTTCTACCACTCATGGGGGCCAGGGGTACAAGAGAGAGAAGGAGAGGAAGAAAATGAAAAGAGAAACTGGGATGGTCTCTGTGCTCTTTTAGTGGGAAAAGAACACACCATCTTTACACTCCTCAAGTGGAAATAAAAGGTTTCTCCAGAAGCTCTCAGGTCTGTGCTCATGATCTTGTATGAGTTCTGGGTTACTGGGAGTTCAGACCTGGGAACACTGAGGGGTGCCCCAGTACTGCTGTTCCCTAATTTTTTCCAGGTTTTACAGCTTCATTCTGTGAGAGATGGACAGAGTGTGCCCACTACATCTGGTCCAGAACCCAGACCTTCAAGGTGTTTTGATCAAAATAGATAATTTGCAGATTTCATTTTCTAATTTGCTTTAAGACACAACAGCACCAACCTTATTTGTGGATTTCAGGTTGTGTCAAAATTCTATCTATTTCCCCTCCTCCTAAAATTAATTGTCAGTTCTGTCCCCTAGAGTATTGCCTGTGTGGTGCTCTTGGCATTAAGTGACTTATCTGTATTAAGCACTTGAAATGTGGCTAGTGGGACTGACTAAATTTTAAATCTGCTTTAATCTTAATTAAATTTTATTAGCTCCATGTGTCTAGCAGCTCCTTTATCATACTGTACAGCAAGTTTATTCTTCCGTGGAAAGTACTCTTTAGCACATGCGGGTGACAGGCTTGGATTTGGATGGAGGGAAGAAGAACGTCTGTGTTCCTTTTTGCGCCAGTTTGGAGTGAAGCATTTTCACTGTGATACCAGTGTGGTAACAGAGCACCTCGCTGGTGTACTTTGAGTTAGGTAATCCAGAAGGTGGCCGTTCAGTCAGCATGAAGCTAAATCTGGACAGCGGCCCATGTTGGAGGCGTATGGTCTGGAGCAGTTGAAAGAAAACAAATTTCATATTGCAGTTTGGGGAGCGGGGCCCTAGGGAACATCGCTGGCAACGCCGACTATCTGATTAAGGTGTCCCCTTCTTTCAGAAGTTGCCTTTGGTGGGTTCACGTGGTCCCCAAAGTAGCCAGTGGTTTTTTCACTGCACCTTCCCACTCCCGTGCTTCCCGCCGAAAGTCAGGTAGAACATAGTCCACGGTCTTGTAATTACTTATTTAAAATAAATGGGCTTGGGCTTGTATCTTGAAAATGAAATATTATCATGCCCTTGTCTGACTTTTAAAGGAAGGGCAAAGGACTCGTCATCTGCAAAAAAGCCATCTCTTTCTTGCTTAGGAGGAGATGATCCTTTAATCACATTTGGTTACTCTGTGTGCTTTTAAGCATGATGTGACTTTACCCCCCTCCTTTGTCTGACTCCTATGAAGTTAATGTTTTGTTATTTTAATTTCTAAAGAGGAGGAATGTTAATGTTGTTAAAAGTCACATTATTTTTCAGTTAAAGAAAACAAAAAGGTGCTTCCAGTGTCATTTGTTTCCTCAAGTTTCTTTCTAATGGGGGGGGGGGACTGTTCTGGGGATGCAGTGGGAGTGTGTCACTGCCAGGGCTTGGGGAGAGCCAGCACCTTCCTGCGGTTTTTCCTTTGTTGTCTTGTGAAAGAACTAAGGGAGGTATTTTAAGCTCTTTATTGTTGTGTAGAATTACTATATTTGAAAACTATACTGAAAAAAGGTTTTAGGCTTAGCTTTTACATTGGGGATTTTGTAGATTACAGAAAACTCTGTTGAAGACTTCCGTGTTGAGTGAGCAGTTTGCACAGCACAGAAAACCCTCGCTAGCTAAGGACAGTACTGTGGTCGTGTCTACTTCCCACGGGGGGAAGCTGTCAGAGCGATGGGAGGGAGCTTTATCTCCAGGAACCCACATTCCCTTCCAGAGCAGATAGAAGGAAGATAAAATGGAGAGGCATTAGCTTAAATAAAACATGTACCAAGAAGTGATTTATCTGTTAATTTGTTTTCTGTGCTCAGTTGTGAGCACATCCTGAAAATATCCAGCCTCATGGATCCCTTTGGCATTCTCTCCTGTCTGTGGGAAGCAGTGCATCCCATCCCAGCAGTGCTCGGAATGAGAAACTGGGCCAGAGTGCCCACTCTGGCAAGGCGGCTGGCTCATCCAGACATTCCTGATTTGTGTGATTCTCATAGTTCTGGCTGGGAGGTAACTTCATGCTTTGATCTGCAGTGAAGTCTCCCTGCAAACTGTGATGTGAGAGTCATAATTGAGATTGTGTAGCAGGACCAGACTATTCATTCCTCTGTGTGCACAAACCCCAGGGCTGATGTCTGGGGCTCCTAGCCCTGGTCTTCTAGCCCTGGCCTTCTCAGGAAGGGGTGGACATGGGGCCTAGAGTGGACTCTTGGACTTGGGATGGGGTACTTAGGGTATTCGTCACTGCAAGAACCAGGGCTTGTTTTGGCCAGAATCTGTGGTTTACAGATGCAGATAGGAGAATCTCTTTCTCTGGGTTGTGTCCAGTGGTCCAGATGATCTAACACGAATCCTGGGGCTCTTCGGGCTCTTTAAATGCCAGGGGGTAAAGAGATGTGCTGTGGGAAAGGAAGGTAGTCTACATACAGGGACAAGGACCGGAATCTGGCACACTTAAGGGGGTCTAAGAGTTCACTTCCCATACTGAGCCCCCGTACCTTTTCATAAACCAGCTTTGTTTCTGCTTCTGCTTCCTTGCTTTTGTTCCTAGTTTTTATATTGCTTGAATCTGTTCCCCTTCTTTCCCTATTTCCAGCATTTCCAAATCAGTCATTTTTATTTTTACACTTTGGTTGAGGTACAATCCACATGCCAGGCAATTTGCCATTTAAAGTACAACACACAGTGGTTTTTAGTATATTCACAGAGTTGTGCAACTATCATCACAATCCAATTTTAGAACTTTCACCATGTGAAAAAGAAACCGCGTACCTATTCTGTGTCACCTTTCTCTCATCTGCCCTGAGGCCTAATCATTAACTAATCTGCTTTCTGTCTGTGGATTTGCCCCTTCTGGACACCTCGTGTAGATGGAATCATATACTATGTGGCATGGTCGTTTGTGCCTGGCTTCTGTCACTTAGTGCAGTGTTTGGACAGTTCATGGATTTTGTGCAATGTATTCAGCTTTTCTGTGGCTGAATCATAGTCCATTGTTATGGATATACCACACTTTATTTATTTACATGGGCACTTGGGTGGTTTCTACTTTTTGGTTATTATGAGTAATGCTACTATGAATATTCCTGCACAAGCTTTTGTGTTTTCATTTCTCTTGTTTACATGCCTAGCAGGGTAATTGGGTCACAGGGTAACCCTGTGTTTAGCCTTTTTAGACTGTCTCACAGAGGCCGAGCCATCTTACGCTCCTACCAGCAGTGTGAGGGTTCTAGTTTCTGCACTTCTCACCAACACTTGCTGTTATGTGTCTTTCGGTTATAATCATGCTGGTAAGTGTGAAGTGGTATCTCACTGTGGTTTTGTTTTGCATTTTATGGATGGCCAATGATGTGGAACATCTTTCCACTTGTTATTTGCTATTTGTGTATTTTCTTTGGAGAAGTGACTATTCAGATCCTTGTTTTGATGAAGTTGCCTTTTTGTTATCTGGTTGTCTTTGTTGTGGTCACCTCAGGCTGCCTTAACACAATGCTATAGACCAGGTGGCTTAAACAACAGACATTTATTTCTCATAGTGCTGGAGGCTGGGGGTCCAAGATCAAGGTGCCGGCATATTGCAAGGGCAGCTTTCTTGCTGTGCCCTCATACTGTGGAGAGCAAGGGAGCTCTGGTGTTTCCTCCTCTTTTTTGTAAGGTCACGAGTCCAATTGTGGGGGCCCCACCCTCATCACCTCACCTAAACCTAATCGCTTCCCCAAGACAGCCTCCTCCAGTACCATCACATTGGGGGGTAGGGATAAGAAAAGAATTTACAGACATTCAGTCCGTAGCAATATTCTTTCTATACTGTAGTTACCAGTCCGTTATCAACTACATGATGAGAAAATACCTCCTCATGTTTGGTGGGCATCTTTTTACTTTCGTAATGATGTCTGTTGAAGCTGAAAAGGTTTTTAATATTGATGAAGTCCAATTTATGTAGTTGTTATTTCTTTTTCATTTGGTGTCATATGTTAGAATCCGTTAACTCAAGCCCACGAAAATTTATGCCATTTTTTTCTAAGAGTTTTGTGTAGTTTTAGTAATCACAGTTAGGTGTATATGATTTATTTATTTTTCATAGAAAACTTTTTTTTTTAACAGATAGCTTCCATCTATAGCAAAGGTCTGTGATTTATTGTGAGTTAATTCTTATATTTTGTGTGTGTGGAGGGAAGCCCCTGGGGTTTTCATAGGGACTGTGTCCAATCTGTAGAAAAAATTGAGTAGTATTGTCATCTTAACAGTATTAAGTCTTCTAGTCCATGAGCATGGGATGTTTTCCCATTTCTCTAGATCTTTAATTTCTTTCAGCAGTGTTCTGCAGTTATCAGAGTGTAAGTCTTACACTTCTTTAGGGGTTAAATTTGTTTTGATGCTACTGTAAATAGACTTATCTTAGCTTCGTTCTCAGATTTTTCATTGCCAGCACATATACATACGATTGATTTTGTATGGTACCTTCGTATATATGTGACAGTTAATTCTGGATGTCATCTTGACTGGATTAGGATCACCTAGAGGCTGGTGGAGCATTACTTCGGGGTGTGTCTGTGAGGGGGTTCCCAGTAGAGGTTGGCACGTGTGTCAGTGGACCAAGTGGGGAAGAGCTGCCCTCAGAGTGGCTGCCCCGTTGGCCTGGACAGACCAAAAACAAGGAGGAAAGGATTTCTTCTCTCTATCCTCTCGCCCTTGGGGGACGAGATTTATACCAATGGCACCTGGTTTTCAGATCTTTGGCCTTACACTAAAATATACACTGTGAGTGTCCCTGGTTCTGAGGCCTGTGCACTTAGAAGTGAGCCACAGTCCAGCATCTTGGGATCTCCAGCCGCAGATGGCCTGTCCTGGGACTTCTCAGCCTCCATGATCATATGAACCAGTTTCCCTAATAAGCCTCCTCTCGATGTATATCTCTTTCGCTCTATGTCACTGTCTTTCTCTCTCATCTATTTCTCTACCTATATCTGGGTTTATTTCTATCTCTCTCTCTCTTTATCTCTGTTGGTTCTGTCTCCCAGGACACTTCTTACTAATACAGGATGGGTTCACTGTCTGCCCTCTTTGCTGGTTTTTATTTTTGACTCCTGTCTCTGATGAGGTCCCCCATTTGTCCAGAGAGCAGGGACAACCCTGAGTTGCTTTAGTTTCTTTCAAAGCCAGGGAGTCACTGGCTGTTGTTGAAGGTCCCTCTGCTAAGGATGTCCCATCTTCTGGCCTGCTGCAAAGGGAACCCCACAGCCTCCTTCTTATAGGGGAGAAGGGTGGAATCTTCCCTCTCCCAGAGGGTAGATGTCAGTGGTTCACTTTTCTGAGTTCCTGATGGGAAGGGCCTTGAACCTGAACCTTTCCTGAAGGTCTTCTCAAACCATGCCAACTGGAGTCTCCACTTACCTCCTCAAGAAAGGCCCCCCAGCCCTGCACTTGCTTTTAGAATGAGCTCTCTACACCATGGGGAGCAGTGCCCAGGCCTTCAGGGCTGCACACACCCTGGCACTCCCTGGAGTGGGCTGAGAGGGGCTGGGTCTTTTCTTGGAAGGCTTCTTTATGATAGGCCCGTCAGGTGGTGTTTCACACCGGTGTTCTGACTTAAAGGTGTTCTTTTCCAGGGGAGACTGTCATTCCAGGAGCGTCAATCTGGAATGTTCCATAAAACCCTTCTTCAGAGTCTTTCTCAGGGGTGTGGGGTAAAGAGTTTCATATGCTCCTTCTGAGTTCCACCCCTGCCTGGTCCCTTTACCTTGTACTGCTTCTCCTTATGAGTCCCCACCGTTTTCACTGACTGACCAGGCTGGGCCTCGTGCTCGGCTGGCCAGGCCTGCCCAGCCCCTGAGCCCCTGCGCTTGGGCCTTCCCAGCACCTGTCCTTCATCCCTTCTCTGTGGGGGCTTTCTGGGGGGCAGGGCTGCCCTGCTTGCCTGGTGTCCCCTGAGGCACTTAGCATTGTGCGTGCTTAGGAGGTGCACAGTGGAACTTGATGCCTGGGTCTGATTCCTCTTCTACCCCCCACTAGCTGTGTTATCTTAGGCAAGTTACTAATTTTTTTTTTTTTTTTGGAGTTTTTGGCTAGGGTGGGGTTTGAACCCACCACCTCCGGTATATGGGACTGGCACCCTACTCCTTGAGCCACAGGCACCGCCCACAAGTTACTAATTTTGTGCTCCAGTTTCCTCCTCAGTAAGCTGGAGATGCTGGCACTGGCCTCAAAGTCCTTATGGAGATTCAGTGAGTTGGTCTGTATTGGTACATGGGACCCTGTGTGATATGTACAGGCCTTGGGGGAATGCTAAGTGCTATTATAATAATTATTTCTTATTGCTTATGATCTGCAGTAAGCATACAAAATGTTTTTTTAGGTGCAGGAGAAAATCGTGATCTTGTTTTTAAATGGAATGCTTGGCTTCCACATTAATGAAACATGCTCTGGGCAGCAGGGATTCTCAAATGTTAGCCTAGAAGGCCTGTTAAATCTGTCTGGCCCCATCCCTGAGTATTTCGTCCTGTTGGTCTATGGTGGGCCTGGGGTTCTGCATTTCTGAGCACTCCCTGGGGGCTGCTGGCCATTAGGCACGTGGAGAACTACTGCTCTGTGGGGTGTGTATGCACGTGTTCCTGGGTGAATGCATGTAGGTGTGTGCAGTTATGTGTGTACATGCATGTGTGCTCCCATGTGTCATAAATAAATGTGTGTGTGCCCAGACCTTTTCATTGTCCATGTGAGTCACCAGCAGTCACCACTTCTCCCCTGGTCAGCCCTTAGTGTGGGATAAGGAGCTCAGCTTGGAGGCTGTGGGGCGGCTGGGACTCAGGGGTCCTGCCTTTGGGGATAGCCCAGGCTTTGTTCCCCAGGTGCCCACTTGAGCCCCAGATATCTGGCCTTTGTTTCTTCTTCCGGCAGTAGGATCAGGACTGGATTCTGGGTGGGAACCAGCTTTCGTTTTTTTATGTGCTGGGCTTGGTGGCCTAAACCCAGGGACCTGTGGCAGTAGTTTCCACCCGCCCCTCCTCCTCCAAGTTAACCCCTTTATTTTCTCCTGTTCATTTCAACAGGATTTATGCTTGATTAAGTTACTCTCTTTTATCATAATTAAAGAAAAATGTGGTGGGAGAGCACTAAAAACTCCATTCAATGAAAACCAGATTGTGGAACCTGCAGGGGAACAAGGGCCGCCCTGTTGCCGCCTCTGCCCCCTCCCCCTTGCCGGTCTGCTGTGAGCAGGAGCAGGGATTTAAGCTCCACAGGGAGGAAGTTGGCCGCCCTGCCTGGCCCACCAGCCCTCCTGGGTCCTGCCCAGAGCCAGTGCAGTCAGAGAAGGGCTGGCCCTGCACATGGACCCAGGTCCCGGCTGAGAGATGTGACCTGCTGAAATGCTTTTTAGAAGTGTCTTTCTAGTTGACTCGCTTCCTCAGTGCTGGCTGCAGTTGCTCGTAAAGGCAAGGCTGTGGGCTCAGTGCCTGTGGCTCAAGCAGCTAAGGCATCAGCCACATACACCTGAGCTGGTGGGTTTGAATCCAGCCCGGGCCCGCCAAACAATGACAGCTGCAACCAAAAAGTAGCCAGGCGTTGTGGCGGGTGCCTGTGGTCCCAGCTACTTGGGAGGCTGAGGCAGGAGACTCGCTTGAGCCCAAGAGTTGGAGGTTGTTGTGAGCTGTGATCCACGGCACTCTACCCAGGGTGACAGCTTGAGGCTCTGTCTCAATAAATAAATAAATAAATAAATAAATAAATAAATGCAAGGCGGTGTACAACTTCTGCCTTGTCACATAGCCTGCGTTTTACCTGGGGTAGCAGGATGGTGGCCCTGTTTATGTAATATGTGTTGGATTAAAAAACTGGTTAGACCCACACGTTGGGTTGAGAAGGAAGGACGGGCACCAGTGAAACTAGATGGCAGGGTCAGGAGCTGTGGTTTGGTCCCCCTTCTGCCACACCATACGAGCGTGCATAGGAGCCCTTTGGGGAAGTGGAAGTGACCAGGGTCAGGGTCAGGGTGTCTGCCATATACCAGTAGAGTGACCTGGAGTGAATGCCTTAGAGTCATGGAATTTGTTCCTCTCTTTATCAGGGATAATGATGACTGTGAATTCATGAAAGCACCTAGAAGAGTGGGCGTTGCTAACGGCTGTTACCACTATTGTGATGGGGTATTTGTTGCAGGACGAGACCCTCAGACAGGGCACTGTATTGGTTTTCCAGAGCCGCTGTGTGTGCTTATAACAAAGTACTCCAGACTGGGCCTCTGATACAACAGAAGTGTATTTTCTACCTGTTCTAGAGGCTAGAAGCTGGAGAAGAAGGAGTCATTGGGGGTGGCTTCTCCTGTGGCCCTTCTCCCTGGCTTGCAGACGGCCCCTTCTCCCGGTGTCCTCACATGTGCATCACTGTCTGCATGTCCTCTTCTTATAAGGACACAGTTATGATGGATTGGAGCTCACCCAGCTTAGTTTATAATAATTACCTCCTTAAAGTCCTCTCTTTAAACACAGCCACCTTCTGAGGGGCTGGTGGTTAGGACTAAAGTAGGAAAATTTGAGGGTGACATGGTTTAGCCCAGACATGCAGTTTAACTTGCAGCATTTTGTGACCCAAATGCCTTACCCAGCCTGTGGGTTTGTTGTGCTTGGTTGTAGTGGCCACTCTGGGAAGCATTGACCCCAAGGCCACTCTGGCCTTTCTTTCTGAAGCAGCGTCCCAGAGTTAAGTGGTTATGCATGTCCTCTGCTTCCGGTTACTTCTATCCTGGCCCCTCCACAATGTCACTGTGTCATGGTGTCCCTGACCCAGCGATGTGACCAGAGAGGAAGGCTGCTCTTGCTGTCACCTAGCTGGGGAGAAGCATCCCTCCTGCAGGGGCAGGCTGGGAGCCCCTGGGTGTGTGTCCCTTGTGCCTCTGTGATGCTCACCTTGCCACCTCACTCAGGACCTGGGGGTGGAGTCACTAATGTGTGGGAAGGGCTGGTCAAGCAGATTGGGAGGTGCAACTTCACACCACCCTTCTCAGAGAGAGCACATGCCCAGCCTGGGTCCAGTGAACTTGTGGCTTTGGCCTGGGGCCAGGCTGGGAAGTGGGACAGGCAGAGTGATGTGTCTGGGCTGAGACCTGTCCAGCATCTCAACACTACTCCCAAGCATGTTTCCTGCACTCTCAGATGCACCCGTGGGAGGAAGAGTTTAGAGATTGAGCTTTCTAGGCACGAGCTGCTCTCCGGTAATGTGTAAGGGTGGGGGTGGGCTTTAAAACAAATTGTTGGCCATTTAGTAGGTGCTCCATGGGTCCACGGAACATCTGATACCCTGTGGTCATCGAGTCTAACTTTAATGTGAGTCCTGCCAGGCTGGGGAGGTACTTTTTGGGGTGGAGGCGTGGGCTGATAATTCAACTTAAGATCAAGATATTTTTAAGAAGAATAAGAGGAATTGAGCTAATTTCTATGTTCACCAAGTCTATAGAACAATTCTATTTTAGTATCAGTTATAATATAACCCATTTATGTGTGTTTCCATTTGACTGTACTAAAATATTGAAGGCATATCTGCCAATTACAAATTATTCTAATTGATGGATTAAAGTAGTTTTTAAAATAAAAGTCTTTGCCAGTTCCCTGTTTGCTTGTCCAAGCCAAATGGCTGGTGGCAATGCTGTGTTAACAGTACTCTGCAATTCAAGCCTCACCTCTAACAAGAGGCAAAACTGGTAAGGTATTATTCTACAAGTCAGAGTCAAATGGGAACACAGGATTCAACACCTCAGAGCCCTGGATTTTCTGCTGCCTCCAAGAAGGTGGTAAAGTGGAAGACAGTTGCTAAGCTGAAGGTCCCAAACCTAAACCTTGGATCAGGCAAAAACACCTACATGTGCACTTTTAAAAGAGGGACACTTGATCTTAATTTCTTCATCTATAAGACTGGGGCAGTGATATGAAAGCTAATCTCTTTTGCTGGGAGATTGAGAGTCAATTAAAATTCTTGCTGTACTACCTTACAATGAAGACTGCAGATAGAGCAGTACTGTCTTTGCGCAAAACGTCATTAGCAGCAGAGGGTGTTTGTGGTAAGAAAAGACCAGCCAAGCCTCAGTAATTGTGTGTGGGAGGGCACTGCCTCTGGCCCCCACCCCAGTCTCCCACCACCTCACACAGGCTGCTGACTCCAAGCCCTTGAGACTCTGTCCTAGGCTTTTCTTGGCCAGAGCTGTGCTCTGTCACTGATGAGGTACACCGGGTAGGGGGGTTCAGGGGACTGGGGAGTCAGGGATGAGCAGACTGGGTGGTGAATACTCCAGCTGCCTTGCCCTCTGGGAGGGTCATCTGTGAGTTGTGTGCTGTCCATAGCCATCCACGGGTGCCCAGTGCCATTGAGCTCATCGCTCCCTGTGTGGCCTCCTTCCTTCCTTCCCCCTGACCTCTTGACTTCATCCCCCAAATACACTACTTGACTTCAAATGCTTGTCTCTGAGATGGCTTCATGGGGAATCCAATCTATGATAGAAGTAATGCAGCTGTTGGCTGAAGAACGCTTTGTTGAGCTGCATTTTGTGAATCCTGTTCTGCTCAGAAGTCTCCTGTGTACTGTCATCTTCATGTCTTTGTGCAAGTCCTACGGCTCTGACAGGCAGTGCTTAGTAGTCAAAACATGTGAGATATCACCAGCTAGGCTGATGGCACTTTACTGGAGAGTCACACGAGATGTCCAGTAACACCTTTGTGATGAGAAGTACTGTCTATCATTACTGCATATCGGGGCCCCTCAGTGGCCTTTACACCACCTGAGTCTCCTGCATTGGTTAGAGGGTAGTAGAGAGACAGAAGCTAGACAGCAGCTGCCCTCCCCCCAGCCTCGTCAAGGTGCTTTGTGTCTGCCAAGATCATCTGTGGAGGCTCCTTTGGTGCTGTGGCACTCTGGTCTGGCCTTCTCAACTCTTGGGACCTTCTGCTTCACTCTGCAGTGGGCCCACTCCCTAACTCTGGGTTCTGTCTTCTTATTCCACATCATGGGAAGCTCAGCCCACCTACCAGTCCAGGGCACTGTCAGCTTTTCTAGCAACTCTTTCTAACTCTGCCTTCCTCTGGCTGTGACATCCTGGTGCCATCTGGTAAGGCCCAGTCCCAGTCAGACCTCTGGCCATGATTTGCCCAATATTGAGGTTGAAGGGATTAAATAAACATATTGAAGGATAGAGTAGATTATCCAAGAGTAGCCCTAAGGCATATATGGGAATTTATTAAATTATACATGTACCTTTTCAATGAGTGGGGAAATAATGAAGTTGTTTGTAGTCCTTTGGGAGAAGATCACATTAGTCTTCTGCTTCATACGAGTCACCTGGAAAACTAGAGGCATGAGATTTGTTTGTGACTTTGAGGTAGGAAAAGCATTCTTAAATAAGTCAACGAGAACTGAAATGGAAAAAAATAATAAATCTCAATAGAAGCCCTATAAATGGGCAAAAGAAATTAAGAAAGCAATGCTTTGGAAAGGAACATACAACTAATGAAATAAGGAAAAAGGCTCATCTTTACTAGTTGTATTAGTTTCCCCTGGCTGCTGTAACAAATACCATAAACTCAGTTAGTGCACGTTTGTCCCCTTGCAGTTCTGGATCAGGACTCTGGATGTGGCGGGGCTCTGCTCCTTTGCAGGAGAATCCAACAGATCTTCTCTAGCTGGGGGCAGTGCTCCTGGCCCCCCCTGCCTTGCAGCCAGCAGCCTCTGCACATACCCCAGGCCCCCCCCCCCCCCCCCCCCCCCCCCCGCCTGTCTCCCTCCCTCTGCTTTGTGGCTACTCTGGGCCAACAGAGTTCAGGGTCATTCTTCCTCTCAAGACCCTAAATCACATCTGCAAAGTCCTGTTGGCCAAATAGGGTCACATATTCATAGGTTCGGGAGATTAGAAGGTAGGCATCTTTGGTGCATCATTATTCTGTTTCCCATACTATATTAAGAAACATAAAACAAATAAATTACGATTTTCAGCTATCATATTGGCAAGGTTTAAGGTGAAGGTTTGGGGAAATGGGCATTTTCATAAACTGTGGGGTATAGCTTGGTGCACCCACTTTGGAGGGTTAGTCCCTGCGCTTCAAATCAACAGCAGGTGCACCCGTGGGCTCAGCATTTCCGCATCTTGGGATTTACCTTCTAGACATGCTGAGCTGGGGGTGAGGGAAACATGGACACAGATATTTATGGCAGTGCTGTTTATGAGAGAAAAAGAAATGTTAACTGTTTACTGTTTGGGATATGGTAAGAAAACAAACTCACAAATGTGGAATATTTATACTAGGGAACATGTTGAAAAAAAATGAGGTGGCTTTGACCTTAAAGATTTCCAAGTCAAGGCTCAGTGAAAAAAATTCATTTGCAAAAACAGCATGTGTGCAGTGCTGCTGTTTAGAGAAAACAGCATGCTCAAAGTAGCACGTTCCTATAGGTAGAGGTGATACAGAGCGCAGAGCATTCCTGGGTTACTTGCATAGTATAAAAGAGGGTTTGAAGATTAAGGGCAAATATGACACAGAAGGCCGATATTCTTAGCGATCCCCAGCAGTGCAGGTTCTCAGGCCCTGTGGCTGTGGCTGGAGCCCACGGTGCTTGCTGGGTGGCTTCCCTGGGATCCTTGGTTCTAGCAGAAAGGTGAAGCGGGAGGAGGGCTTGGAGCACCTGACCCCTTCAGAGATTGCATTTCCATAAGTTGAGATGTTTTTCTTGTTGAAGTTTATTCCCACTTCCCGGTCTCTTGTTCTCTTTTGTCACCCTTGATTTTCTATGTTGAAATCAAGACAAGCATGGGGAATCTTGTGCATTGTTGGCTGGGAAGGTTAAGAGCAGTTTGTGGGAACATTTGCTGTGATTCTCCTGAAATCACAAAAGCACACAAGAAAGGCTTGCTCCTGTGGTGGGGTTAGCTAGAGTGATCTTAGGTGAGTAGCAAGTCCTCACATCACTTCCGAAGTGACCCAGGTTAGAACTTGGTGGATGCCTTGAAGGCAGGCCTGCTGGTCCTGGTGACGGGCTTGTGGAGGCGGTCCCCATGGAACTGGACTCTTGAGCCTCTTCACCGCAGGCTCACAGGTCTGGTGTTAAGAATCCTGATTTTCCTGGAGTTGTAATTGCTTTAGAAGTCTTCAAACAGAGAGTGTTTCTTTCCTTCATGTGTGTGGATATTGCTATAACAAGGTTCCCTCTTTAGGCCAGCATGAGTCCAGCAGAATGTTGTCAACTAAAGCCTCATGTCCTGCTGTTATTTAAAAATATAAAGTGTCAATTCTTTGTACCCTCAATGAATCCCAAACAATAAAAAAATGCAAGTAAGTCTAAAAATGGAAAAAAAAATCAGCCAGATTGGTTAGATGGCACTGAGCAGAGGCCCTGTGCTTAATCCCATTTCTAGATGAGTGGACAGATGTCCATTCTTTTCTGAAAAACCAGCAGACTTTGCTTACCCCCCAACCCCCTAGTTTAATTGATTTGTACACTTTTATCTAAATCCTGATCTGGGTGGGGAGTTCTCAGGAAAAGGGTTCTTTGCTGGCTCATTAAATGGCATTTTCCTTGATTGATTAGAACTGGCATGCATATGTTATTAGAAAAAAGAAATTAAGAAATAGCATCAAACCAACACATTTCCTTGTCTTTAACTTCTATAAGAACATCCATTCCTCCAGTACAAGAATATTTGAGTATCACTGGTTTTGTGCCCCGGGTGATAAACTCCTTCAAGTTTCTGCTTGCTGTGAAAGATTCCACAATATAAATAACTTTTGCTTTAAAAGGCTCATCTGTTTTACATTTTGAGGCAGTTTCAGCACTGCCAGGCAGGGCTGCTGGCGGGAGTCCTGCTGAAGCTGGCTCCTGTGTCCTTCCTGTCCTGGCTGCGTGGGCGTTTCCTGCATGATCAAAGACTGACCCAAGCCCGGCCCAGGGGACCTGAGCTCTGGGGAGTGTAATTCCTGGTGGCAGCAGAGATGTGAAGGATGTTTTTCTGCATACCAGCATCTCTGGATGGGAAAGACAGGGTACCCATGTGCTGGGGGGTGTTCGCAGGCCTGAGCTTCCATCCCTACCCTGCACTCGGACACAGGAAACAGCTCTGGAGGAGAGGTGTAAGGCAGCTGGGTCTTGCCCGCTTAGCCTTACCTGGAAGGGTGGAACCCTATCTGTGTGAGCTGAACCCAGTATGTGGAAAGGAGGAAACCTGGGTTTGGGAGCCCCTTGGGGGGAGTATCTGTGCTTCTACCTGGCATGTGAATGTCAGGTAGACATTCCTTCCTTCCTTCCTTTTTTTGGGGGGGGGGGCTGCCTTGTACAGAGGAGCAGAGGATCATTTAGGGACTTAGCAATAGATCTCGTCCTCAGACCATCCTAGAGACTGGGAGATGGTAGCTGGGCTTGCAGTTGTTAGCCCACGTGTGGGGCCACAGCCTAATGAGGGATCCAGGAGAGAGGGAAAGTGGCCTCCAGGGGGTCAGGCTTTCTATTTGAGTGGGAAAGCCCGTCAGAGCCTCTCAGCTGTTCATTCCTGCTCCAGCCTGTTTGCGGAGCTGGCACCTTGAACCCCTCTCCTCATTCCTCTGCTGAATTATGTCCCCTCCAGCTTAGACCCCTCCCTAGGCTCACCCTCTACCACCCGTTCCCCCACTCACCCATGTTCCTGTCACTGGTGATGCCCTCAGCTCTGCCCCAGGTGTCTTCATGCCCTGTGCGTGTCCCCATATCAGAAACACTTTTCTTACAGGTCTTTATGCACTTTGACAGGTAATTTCTGGAGGCTCAATTGTGTCCCTGAAGTTGCTGATATTTGGGTCCCAGACACCCTCTAGGCCAGTGGATTGCTCCATCTTCTCCAGAGCTCTAGAGTTCAAAGGAGGTTCAGGGACCACAACAGAGGATGCTTGTGGGGATCCTGGGGGACAGGCAAGACTTGAAATCCCAGACTCCCGGCCTGCTTGAAGAGAACACTTCTACCACATTTTGTATAGTGAGACAAGTGTCCTCAAACTACGGCTTGCGGGCCACATGCGGCCCGCCTAGGACATTTGTCCGGCCCGCCGGGTGTTTTTGCCGCCACTGCCTGTCCTGCTTAGCAGTCGACTCGTCCCCGGGCCTGCAGTCCAGCCCTCCAACGGTCTGAGGGACAGTGAACTGGCCCCCTGTTTAAGAAGTTTGAGGACCTCTGACCTGAGATTTCCTTTAGAACCTTCCTATTCTTGACTAGAAGCAAGTCTGTCTCAGTCAGCTCTGGCCGCCGTGGCAGAGTACAGAGACCGGCGGCTTAAACAGCAGGCTTTTGTTTCTAGAGTTTTGGAGGCTGGAAGTCCGAGGCCAAGGTGGGCAGATTTGCCTTCTGGCCGGGGCTCTCTTGTGGTTGCCGCCTTCTCACTATGTCCTCCCAGGGTGGAAGGAGGATGAGCCCTGGTGCCCTGTCCCCTTCTTACAGGATGCCAGGCCTATGAGATTAGGAGATAGGAGACCCTCGTGACCTTGTTTAACTTTCATCACCTCCTAGCAGGTCCTGTCTCCAGATACAGTCACAGGGAGTCTTGGGCTTCACCATATTTTGTCAGGGACACAATTCAGTCCACAGCAAAGTCTAAAATCCACTGTCCAGCATTCTTACTATTAAGAAGAGGAGACTGAGGTGTGACATCTCAAGGTCGTGCAGGTAGTGGCTGGGCCCTGTCTCCCCCCACGGTACTGGTGGCATGCTCTGTGGATACCCCATCCCTCCAGCTCTCCCACTGCAGTGGCACGGGGATGACTTCTGTCAGGGCTGGTTGTGGTGGTGGCTGCGTTGGTACTACAGCACTGGTCTCTCCATACGGTGCACCTAGAATGGATGTGTTCTGTTGTGTGTCATAGACCCCGCTAGAGTTGGCAGCCTGGCATGGGTGTGTATGAGGTGGGAGTGGGCTCTGGAGCTCTGCCCGGACTCATGCCTACTTGTTTGTCAGGCGGATGAGTTTTGAATAAGAATTGGGTTGGGCAGTTTACGGGATAGCCTCTCTATGCACACCTGTGGCCTGGGGTGTGCCCGGTGAACTCACCTTGGCGTCTGTGCTTTGGTGAGGCCCTGGCTGGCTGCAGTCTGTTACAGTAGGCAGGAGGATTGGCGCGAGATGTCCAGGCCCCTCTGTGCTCTTCACGCTGCTGGGTGGAAGGGCCTTGCCCAGAGACAGTCTCGTCCTGCCTGGAGTAGCTATGGTGGGGAGGGCAGCACAAGAAACTGCCTCCCTGGCACACCACTGTCACCCTCCTGTGTTTGATTTGGTTCATAATTTTGAACTGTGTCATGAATGCATTTTGCTTCATCTAGCAATCTTTTGCAAACCATGAAATGGTGGCTTTAAATTAGGAGGTGTGTGTGGAAAATGCAGGAATGATTATTCCCTCTTCTCCTTCCAGCCCTGTCCCAGGGGGTGTGCAGCGACCCTGGGGCGAGCCTTCTTATTCTCTGTACAGCTGAAAGTATGGAAGATGTTAGTAAAGGCAGCCTTTTTGCCCTAGTGAATCTACCTAGCTTCTGATTTTTGTTTTAACTTTCCTACCGGCACGGGTCCGGGTGGCTGTGCACGTGTTACATCTATTAGGATAGCAACTCCCTGCCAGCGTGGGGGTGGGGCTGCTGTTCTCTATCTGAACGACTTCAAGCCAGTCCAGCCTCTGTCTCCTCATCTTGAAACTAAGAATGTTGCACTTTAGACTTTGCTGTGGACTGAATTGCATCCCCCTCAAAATTCATATATTCTCTCAAGACAAGGAGAGAACCTGATACTTTGCAGACAGCCGGAAGCTCTCCAGCAAAACCACAGCTTGTGTGACAGCGATTGGCAAGCAGTAAGGGTGTCTTTGGGGCTGGCAGCTCCCGGGGCAGGAACAAGGCGGGTCTGTGGAAGGAGGAGAGCCCACCTCGAGCCCTGCGGGCAGAGGCCCCCGACCCAGAAGACAGTGTTTCTTTGTGCTCTGTGCTCCCGGGACAAATGACCTGAAGCTGGTAGCTAAAAGTCTAGCCACCAGGCAGCAGCTTAAATCAAAATAATCACTTCAAGAAACGGTAGGGAACTTAGCTGGAGAGCCATTTCCTCTGCCCTGAAATACTAAAACCCTCTCTGATTTATGCGCTGGCTTGGGGCAGCTTGCCCGGCCCCCTCCTCATCCGCCCCTCTGCAGGGATGAAACAGCATTGAGAAGGAGGGTTTGGGGACTGTGTTAGTGCCAGAGAGTGGCTGTTGAAAGGCCCCACTCTGCAGGAAAGTGGCCGTTGGGCCGGAGGTGCAGACGGCAGGCTGGGCTGCCCAGGCAGCATGGAGGCCGGTTGTGTTTTGAATCGAGAGTTTTAGTGTCTTGTGGCCACTTAACTAAAAACAACGTCAACTCGGATACTCTTTTGAAGACTCCCCTTCCTCAAAGAGAAGTGAACATGGGGTATGAGAGAGCACAGGGACAGGCTGGGGCCCCAGGGAGGGGGCCACGAGGCTTCTCTCCATTGTGGACGAGGCCTTCTGAGTGTCTTCCCAGTAAAAAGGGTAGATTTGAGTCTTGATGTGGACTTGATAAGTTATAATTTCTTCCCCATGGCTGTGTTGGGGGAGGTAGAGTGAGAGCCCTATCTGTGGGGTGGGGGAGGCCCGGGGGCCAGCCTCCAAGTGGGGTCCCCTAGATAGCTCTGGGGTGGTGGGGGCAGAAGTTGGAACCTGCCGGGTGTCACAAGAGGCTGTGGCAGCAGATGACATACCACCTGCAGACACTGATGTGTACACAGAGGATATGGCACCATGTGGAGCCTGTAGACACACAGTAATTTCTAAGCTCCAGCACGCTGGTGGGGATGGGGTCACAGCCTTTTTAGGGGAAGTCCATTTTCTCCCAGGAACATAAGGAATTGAAGTCAACAGTCCTATCCCTGCCCCTGATCTAGCTCAGCATCTCTTACAGGGGCTGAGGGCTGTCAAAAAGAATGTATTATGTGGAATAAAAACGTTTCTGGAGAACTAAGGCTGAGATAAAACAGACTACCTGAGTGGGGCATCTGGGTCTTTGACCTGGTACCCGGCCTGTCCCAAAGGATGCCTGGCCTAGACTCATAGATGTTGGGGCTCCTGGACAGGACTGATTTGTGTTCAAGGTCCTCCTTTCTGGAACTGTGAGAGGCTCTGGACATCCTCTCATTCTGTGCCCATTGTTGGGGTCCTCCCACCAGCCAGCCTAGACCTTTGCAGGGCCCCAGGCCACCTTCTGCTCTTCCTGAATTACCTGGAGAATGTCGGCTGTTCCCTCCATCCCAGCATGCTCTTTCTTTCCTGCTCGTTGTGTAGGTTTCCGTCTATCCTGTTTTCATCCCTAGTGACCCTCTTTTATTCATATCCTTCTAGCAAACAGTTATGAGTGTAAAAAGGAAAAGAGACTCCAGAGCATTTTTTGAGGAGCATGTTAGTGAGGGTGGTTAGGCCCTTGTTGATGGGGGGCCTTGGGGAGGTTCTACCCTGGCTACAGCCACAGATGAGCAAAGAGTTTGGGAGAAGTGGGTGGCACCTGTGTGTTTTCTCTCCAGCTCGGTGCAGAGCTCCTGAGGAAACCTGCAAACAACACATGGATGCCATATGGCAGGGGGAGGCCCCTGGCACTCCCACCCGCTGTTCTCCCTTGAGTCACTGGGGTCCTTCCCATCTCCTTGACACAGTGGATCATTGAGGGCATTGGGCCTGATCCCAGGCCAACTCTTAATGCCAGAGGCAAAATTAAGATATTGAAATATTCAAAGGTGACCATCTGGACAAACCTAGTGTGTTTGTCCTCATTGATTCGGCTTCAGAAAAGCTTTGAACTGTTGGAAGTGGGCTGGCTGCATTACCCTTTGGGTAACTGCCAGCATGTGTGGCATCTGATCGGCCTTTTGCATGAGAAGCTCACAGGGTGAGGACCAGGCACCGGAAGGCCAACCAGGTACCTGATGGCCAACGTTGAGGTGCTGGTGCCTGTGTTACTGAGTCCTTCTCTTACTGCCTCAGTTTCCCTGGCTATTGAGCAGGATAACAATGGGGTCATCAAAGGGATTAAAGGAGATAATATGGGTGTTCCTAATCTTTACAGCAGCAGTAATAATGGTGACAATGTATATTCATGACACGAGGATCCAGAATATGTATGAGTAATTGGAGGAAGAAGAATAAGCATTCCTTCCCAAGGCCCACTATCTAGTTTTGGAAAATATATATTTTTGACCATCTCTCCTCATGCTTTTTCTCCCTCCTCTTTTGTTTCTTCTCTCTCTCTCTCATATTTATATATAGCACCTGCTTTGCAGATGTAGACCTGCAAGGGGCAGTTTGAATCTGAGTCCATTACTGAGAAGCCGGACCTGGCAGGTCCATTGGAGACCCAGCACCACCCTGACTCCATTTTCTGGCCCTAGGGAAGACATTCTGTCTTTCCTTTAGAAAATGCAGATGGAGATGCCCCCTGTGGCAACTGCCAGGGTCATATACAGAACATGGAGGAAATGCATAGGCTGCTGGTGGCTTAAGTGCCATTGATGTAAGAAAGGATCCAAGGACAGGAAACCTGGCGGAGATTGCAGGTAGGGCTGGTGCAAACCCCACTGGCCTGGCATCCGAGAGTATTGCTGGCCAGGGGCTTATGAATTCACAGATTAGTATTGGGTAGGGAGGTGTTTTGGAAGGTTGAAGAGTCACTGACTGGAGCTTGCTGGGAGAGCTCAGGGCAGTCATATCAAGGGCAGAGGGGAGGATGGAGGACGTTTAGGAGATGGTGGGGCAGTGCTGTTCCACACCAGCTTTTGCACAGTAATATGCATTTACAGACTTATCTGCAGACCCACACTATTTGCAGATGATCTGATGGTTACATTTAAAATATCAGTTTAAACAAAACAATGGAAAAGAGTCTTTAAAATGTAATATTTTGAACAACTTTAGGCCTCTGCCAGTTTGTGGTAGGGACTGCAGCTTTGCCCATGAACTTAGGGAGTGTTGTATGGGAATTTGGGCTCAACCTGTATTCTGAGACCTAAAGAATTTATGAACATCTGCTTAGTCAGAGATCTTTTAATATGTCAATGTGCCAAAAAAAAAAAAAACCTATAGCTTAAAAAGAGAACTGCTGTAAATTTTTTTTTAAATACTAAATTTAACTTTTTTACATACCTGAATTTTTTTTTTTTTTTTGTTGGGGATTCATTGAGGGTACAAGAAACCAGGTTACACTGATGGCATTTGTTAGGTGAAGTCCCTCTAATAATTGTGTCTTGTTCCCAAAAGGTGTGTCACACACAGAGACCCCCACCTCCTCCCTCCTTCCCACTCTCTGCTTTTCCTTTCCCCCACCCCCTTCCCTCCTTCTTTCTCTCTCTGCTTTCCCCTTCCCCCACCCCCACCATGTACTAGGTCATTAATTGTCATCATGTTCCTCCATTCTTGTGATGCTTTACTGAGAATAATGTGTTCCATTTCCATCTAAGTTAATACAAAGGATGTAAAGTCTCCATCATTTTTAACGGCTGAGTAGTATTCCAAGACGTACATATACCACAGCTTATTGATCCATTCCTGGGTTGGTGGGCATTTAGGCTGTTTCCACATTTTGGTGATTGTAAATTGAACTGCGATAAACAGTCTAATGCAAGTGTCCTTATGATAAAAGGATTTTTTCTCTTCTGGGTAGATGCCCATTAATGGGATTGCAGGATCAGTGGGAGGTCTAGCTTGAGATCTTTGAGGGTTCACCATACTTTCTTCCAAAAAGGTTGTATTAGTTTGCAGTCCCACCAGCGAACTGCTATAAGTTTTAAAAGTTCTTGGTCAAACTCCAGAAAACATTGAGTTTTCCATGGACCCAGGAAGGAGGGACTAAATGCATTATTAACAAGCTGTTACTGGCTTGGCGCCTATGGATCAGTGGTTACGGCGCTGGCCACATACACTGGGGCCAGTGGGTTCAAATCCAGCCTGGGCCTGCTAAACAACAATGACAACTGCAACAACAATAACAAAAAATAGCTGGGCATTGTGTCTAATACCTGTAGTCCCAGCTACTTTGGAGGCTGAGGCAAAAGAATTGCTTAAGCCCAAGAGTTTGAGGTTGCTGTGAGCTCTGATGCCACAACACTTTACCAAGGGAGACACAGTGAGAGACTCTGTCTCAAAAAGAAAAAGCTGTTTCTCTGGGAGGTAAAACCCATGGGATCCCTAGTCATACTTGCAGACCCCTCTGTTTCATCCTGCTCTATAAAACAAGGATAAAGGGAACATCTGTGAGCTCAAGGGCTCTCAACTGATGGGCAATGGCCAGGGGACTGGTGGGATTGGACCCAGATGATGTCACCCTAGTCCAAGATATCCCATGGGTGTGGGTTCTTTGCTATATTACATTTAAGGAGTTGTTCCAACTTGTCTTTAGTGGTTGGACTCAAGGTCTTCCAAATAATGTGGCTGATCCTTACAGCCTATGGTCACACATCTGTGATAGTTTTGTATGTATGAAATGTAACACAATTTCTGCAGCCCTCCAGTTTGAGAATGAAGTGGAGCTGGAGACTAGCAATGTTCAGCCTGTGTATCTCAGGTCCATGTTTAGGAACAAGGATGCCTGGTAACTCGTCTAGACTAGCATGTGAACCCCTGGGGTTCTACCCTGGGAGCAAGTTTAGAAGAGAGAGCAGTGCCTGCTGGCATTTGGTTCTGGTCATCACTGCCTCAGCAATCCTTCTTGTTCGTGTGTTTGTCTGTCTCTCCTCCTTTTCACTGTGCACCCTACACTGTAGGAGTATAGCGTGCTGATGTTGTGGGGCCCGGGAACATGGCTCGCTGCCTCCTGAGCCTGTCCAGCCCTTGACCCAGGCCCCCAGCCTCATTGTACTGTGGCCCCAGACCTCAAGGAGAGGAGTTGGCCAGCATCAAAGCTGGAAAGAAGATGCCAGGCATTTCTCCTGTGCTGGGGATGAGTTTTTTTTTTTTTTTTTTTAAATGAATAGGGGCCTTCTTGAAGCAGTGCCATGCGGTGGACTACTCTAGAACATGCCGTTGGAAGTGCGTGTTCTTATCATGGGTCTGTCACTGGAAAGCCGTGGGTTTTCATTGGGCCACAAAACTCCAGGATTCCTCGGTTCATAAGGAGAGAAGGTTAGCAAGAGAAAGAGGAATGTGATAATGTTACCCCGGGTTGTTGTGGTGTTTTAATGAGGTCACGCATGTATAGCCCCATGCAACTGGTGGTTTTTTACTCGAATTACTCACATCCTCTCTGATTTCCATGAGCCACCCATGCAAGTACCATTATTTATTACCCATGTCCCCATCCTGACTGCCATCTGGCCTCCCCAGCACAACTGGACCCACTCAGGCATGTCTGCAAAACATCCAGACGTCCTGGTGGGTCTCTGGCAGGCTGATGTCGCTCTGTGAGGAGTTGCTGGGCTTGAGGGAGAAACACTGGGATGATCGCAGGGTGATAGTGGGTGCTTTGGGCAAAAGTTCTAGAGTACAAGGTAGCTGAGAGTGGGAAATTGTATAAAACATAGCTTGGGCTCCAGGAGGTATTGTGGCGTGGGCCGAGAAAAGTGGCTTGTGGCCACCGATGCCCTCTCAGTCCATGCCCCTCAGTAGAGAAGCAGACCCCCCCCACTCACACTCCTGTATACACCTCCATACCCACATACACCACACTCATATACTCCATACCACCACGCACATATGACACACATGTAAACACATGCTATATGCCACATTCACACACAAACACAGAACACACCCTGGTCTGGCAACACCAGGCATTGGTCCAGCATACCAGAGGAGGTGTTCTGGTAAGGTCAAAATAAACCCAGACCCTCCCCCTGCTCAAACCCCTTCTTTTGTTCGTTCGTAATTCATCCCTAATCTGCCATCACCCCAGGTCTGTGTGCCTGGCTGTGCCCGCCCGGCAGCAGTGTGGAGGGACCCCGTGTCTTGTGTAGTGCGTACTTTATTTAATGTCCTTTTTGACTCTTTGCCCAGCATTCAGGGTTAGGTTTCCCCCATTACTGAACTGAAATTTATCTAGTTTTCCCTCAGAGTCCACAAAGAAACCTTCTCTTTAGTTTCTGCTGAAGTCGACTTCTACTGTGTATTGAAAAAACGATTTTCTTGTTCTTTGTGTGCTTTTATTTAAAACTCCAGAACGGAGCACTTGCTTTTATGAATGCTGCATTTCATAAAAACTCATAACATGTGTCATGGTTAAATACTTAGACACACAATGTTTTTAAAGGGCCTAGCAGGAGAGATCACATTTTCTGACTGTAGCAGGGTCTCCTGCACCGGCCATGGTGCTCGGGGTCCCTGTGCTGCCCTGGGGCACCTGCCCGCAGACCCTGTGGCACCCAACCCTGAGCTGCAGTTCGACAGCATCAGAAGCAGAAGATTTTGAATGTACAGTTCTAAATCAAAATCAAACCCCTGGGTTTTGGTCCTAGAATGTCTTGTCTATAAAAAGATGATTTATGGTGAGGAGAGAAAAAGCAGAGGCTGCCATCCTCGTGGGGCATGACTGGTAGGACTGGAATGTGCCAGGGTAGGTGGAGAGGCTGCAGAAGACACGGGCACGGGGGCTGGTTTCAGCCCCTGACCCCACACTGTGGGTGTGTGTGGTCAGCCCTGATCCCAGCTCTCCAGGCCTTTGGGTTAATCCATAGTTTCACCTTTGGTGGCTCGAGTGGCTTGCTGGGTCCCGGAGTGGCCTCAGAGTGCCTGGTTTAATTTGCCTTTATAAGCTATCAGGTGAGCTTGAGCATTTCAAATGGGTAGTATTTTCCTCTTCTGTGAGTTAAGTGGACACATCTTTCAGGAGCCATAATTCAGGAGAATTATACACATAAGGTATGCCCAGGTTAAGGAATATGGTAAAGATTTTAACTGCCTCATAAACTATAAAACCCTAAATAAACTCCTGGTCGACGCAGTAAAAGCTAGACGTCAACATGCAAAAATGAAACCAGTTTTGCGAGGGTGGAGGGAGCATGGGTAATTTCTGTTTTTCCTAAAATATATATTTAAAATGGCAATTTGACAATTAAAATAAAACTATGATTTGGGCATTTTTAAAATGTGTTCCACTTAGGATGTGTGAGCACGTGGCACTTGAATCGACATACCTTATTCTTTTACTCTTACCTGCTAGTTTCAAAGCAAAGGTGGTGGAAAAAATTGAACTTACAAGAGCGATTATGAAACCATTTTTTTCTACTTGCCAAATGTGTGTAGAACGGTCTAAGAACACTGGGCCTTAAGAAATTTCCTTGTGCACCAGTGGAATTTTTCTTCTCCTTTTAAACACTTTAAACATCTTGACAATTAGACAACTGGGACATGAAAAATTTATGAACCAGCTTTGAGAGTAACTGCTGATCCTTTAATTGATGGGCTTCTCCTCCAAACCCCTAAGATCTCTTACCTTTGGGTCATGTTCATAAAATGCAAAGGGATGGAAGGGTTGTTTTAATATAGCAAGGATTTCCCCCTTCTCCTCTTAAACAGTAAAGTTTCAGCCTATTATAATATTTGATGTTTTTAAAATTGTTACAATTTTTGGTTTTGTTTTAGTAGATGTGATGTGATCTCGTGACATGATTTTTTTAAGATGAGGAAATAACGCAGAATAGAAATTCCTAAGGAAAGATTTAATAGTGTGTGTGTATAAAATCTGAAATGGACTTTTTTTTTTTTTTTTTTAAAACAGGAGCCTCAAGCTGTCCCCCTGGGTAGAGTGCTGTGGCATCTCAGCTCACAGCAACCTCCAACTCCTGGGCTCAAGTGAGTCTCCTGCCTCCGCCTCCCAAGTAGCTGGGACCACAGGCGCCCGCCACAACGCCCGGCTATTTTTTGGTTGCAGCCGTCGTTGTTTGGCGGGGCCGAGCTGGATTCGAACCCGCCACCTTGGGTGTACGTGGCTGGCGCCTTAGCCACTTGAGCCACAGGTGCCGAGCCTGAAATGGACTTTTTAAGTAGTTTTCTTTGAATACAAATGCCTTAAAAACAGTTTCACTGGGAGGCACCTGTGGCTCAGTGAGTAGGGCGCCGGCCCCATATACTGAGGGTTGCGGGTTCAAACCCAGCCCCTGCCAAACTGCAACAAAAAATAGCCGGGCGTTGTGGTGGGCACCTGTAGTCCCAGCTACTTGGGAGGCTGAGGCAGAGGAATCGCCTGAGCCCAGGAGTTGGAGGTTGCTGGAGCGACTCCACTGCACTCTACCAAGGGCGAAAAAGTGAGACTCTGTCTCTACAAAAACAAAACAAAACAAAACAGTTTCATTCATTTTCTTCAGATGATTCTCAAATCCAGTCATCTTAAATCATTATAACTTCTTTCCTCTGGAAACAAACATACTGTTCGCCATCCACTGAAGTTGCAAACAAAAATCACCAATGCTTTTAACACTGCAGATAGTAGAGTGTGCACCACAGAGAACAGACAGAGTCAGCCTGAACAGGCAGGGCTGCAGTCATCCCAGGGGTCCCCACCTGGCATAGCCCACCGGGGGCTGGCAGGGGTCACTCTTCACCGTCCCAAGTGTTGGGAAAGTGGTAGTCTTACCTGGGAGTTAGGCTCCATCACATTCCAAGAGACAGGCATGGGAAGCTGCCAGGCTCCTAACACCTGGTCCAGGGCTGGCATCCCTTCCGCCCTACTCTTTGGGTGAGACCAGCCCTGGAGCCACCCTGATTGAAGAAGAGGTGGGGGGGGATCAAAATATCTGTCTGTGGTCTTCAGTCTACCATGTTGTCCTGCTCTGGACTTCCAAGATGCTCTATTCGGACGCCTTGATGGTGCTGGAGCCCAGAGATGCCAGTAATGCTGTGATGAATGGTCAACATTAAGAACCACTGATGGGACTGAGTAACAGTAGGAGTTTGGGAGATGTGTCGATATCCATATTAGGGCCTCAGTAAATAGCTGACAGGGTGGCTTTTCTTAAGGCAGCTGTTTGGCAGGGTGTGTGTTATTACAGAGATGACTGTCAGACCCAGAAGGTCTGGGTACAGCAAGAGGCTGCAGAGGGACTCTGGCCCAGAACTTGCACCACCACACATGTGGACCAAGTGTGTCACACAAACACACGGCTTATTGCTTACAACAACCATGGAGGAATGGTTGTCATTCTAGACTGGGCATGCTGGAAAAACCAATGCTCTGAGAAGTTCTGCAGCTCACTCTGAAGTCGGGAGGAGTAGCTCCACCCCCACCCTTGGATCTTATGACAGCTGGTGCAGTCTCCATACCTAGAGAGGCACAGGGGTGAGTGGTCACCTTTGTCATGCCCCCAGAGGACAGAGGGCCCCATGGCAGGATATGTTCTCAGCAATGTGGTTCATAAACATCCATGAGCTGCAGTCTCAGTCTGTTTTGCCTCTGCTACAAAGGAACACCCGAGGCCGGTGACTTATAACTGAAAAGAGGGTTATTGGCTTACAGATCTGCTGCTCCAGGCTTCAGGGAGCTTCCAATCAAGGCAGAAGGCAAAGGGAGAAGCAAGTGTGTCACATGGAGAGAGGAGTGAGAGGAGGGCTGCCCACGCCTTTTTAAACAACCAGGAGCAAGAACTCATTCATTCCTAAGGGAGGACACCACACCATTTGTGAGGGATCTGCCTCCATGACCCAAACACCTCCCACGTGGCCCCACCACCAACACTGGGGATCAAATTTTGACCTGAGATTTGGAGGGACCAACTCCCCAAACCATATTGGCGACAGACCAGATTAATAACTGGGACTCCTTCATAGGACAGAGTGCCACAGAGCAGCAAAACAAACTTCACCACAAGCTACACTGTGTGGGAAGAAAGCCGCAGGTGAGCGTGGTGGGACTCCATGTGCAAAGCCATTTTTTATAATAGGTGAAACCGAACCTTGTTGTTTGGGGGAGGGGCGGCAAATGTAGGAGATAAAAGTGTGTAGAAAAATAGGGAGGTGATTACTGTAAAAGCAGCGGCATAGTGTCCAGAAGTTAAGAAGGGATTGCTCTGGGAGAGGAAGGGACATTGCCTTGGAGAGAGCTTCTGTTGTGTCTTGAGAAAGAGGTCTTCTGGGAGTCCTTCCTAGTCTGGGTTGGCTTTGCCCCCACCTGTCAGCCCCTGAGCTCCATAGGCGTGTCCTGCCTCCTGCAGTGGCCGTGCCCACCATCTTCCGCCTCTCCTGGCCTTCCTGGAGAAATGTGGCTCACTTTTATTTCACAGATCTTATTGAAAGATGCCCACCACTGGTGCAGTAGGCTCCCAAGGCCACCTTGATGAGTAAGATACCTCACCGGGAACATCTGTGCTTTTGGGGGGTGGGGGCCAGGAATGGGGCATTGGACATTGGAGAGATCTGTCCCAACAGGTGTCCCCAGGGGCTTTTTCAGTATATGGAATGGGGTCAGTGGCAGTGAGTGTGTGGAGAAGACAGCAGTGGAAGGAACCCTTAAAGCACTGGTTCTCAACCTTCCTAATACCGCGGCCCTTTAATAAAGTTCCTGTGGGTCACAACCCATAGGTTGAGAACCATTGCCTTAAAGCAGTGTGATAGTCACAGTGAAATGGTACATGTCTCCTTAAAGAAGCCACTGAAATTGGAGTGCTTAAACACAGGCAAGCCAAAGCTCTTTTGGGTTGGGCTGGCATGTTCAGTTCTGGAGGCACATCTTTGTTTCTGTTAGCAAATGGATCCTCTCTGAACTGGCTGGGTTGGTGAAGAACCCTTGGGGTGGGGTGGGGCTGGCTATGGAGCGAGGCCTCCAACATGGGGGTGGCACGCAAGGACCACGGGGTCCTCTTTGGGCATCTTCAGTTCCAGGCCCTGGGTGTCTGGGGTCTCCTTTGGATGTCTTTGATTGCGTCACTCGGCTGTTTTGTCAGACCTGCCCTGGCCCGGGGCTCTGCTTCCCGGGCCCACCCACTCAGAGTGGTGCTTGTGCCCAGAGACATAAGGCAGGACACATTCCTGTGTCCAACTGGAAAAGCAATCATTTCCTGGCACACAACTTGGTCAGGTCATAAAGTGGCCTCACGTGAGCAGAGCCTGCGCCACTGAGTTTTATTGGGGCTGTGTTTATCTTGAGCCCTCTGGGAGTCAAAGCCGTGGCTCAGAAGGAACTTTTCGGTAAACCTGCAAGTGTGCAGACAGGCCACACCTCCCTTGGTTTGGGGGCTACAATTTTGTTCAGCTTTGAAATCACAAGAGCCTTCATTTGGGATCCATATTCTTTGAGAAGATCTTAAAAATTGATGATAAAAAGTTTTTCATGTTGGAATCTTCAGTGGTTTGATAGATCCCTTGCCCAGTGTCTTTTTTTGGTTTGGGCTGGAAACTGAATCTTGCTGTTCTTTTTTGCTTCTCATGGCTGTCAGAGAGCAACCCTGCTGGCTGTACTAGTGGGGTGCTTCCCTGCTGTTCCACAAGTGAGCTGTAGAGAGTGTGTCTTGTACCTTGGCTACCGGTAGACAGAAGGAAAATCCATGCCATGCTGAGTTCAGGATTGATGTTTGCTCTGTGGCTGGATTAAAAAACCACAAAAGAGTTGGGCGAGGTGGCTCACGCCTGTAATCCTAGCACTTGGGAGGCCAAGGTAGGTGGATTGCCTGAGCTCACAGGTTTGAGACCAGCCTGAGCCAGAGCGAGACCTTGTCTCTAAAAATAGCTGGGTGTTGTGGCGGGCAACTGAGGTCCCAGTTACCTGGGAGGCTGAGGCAGGAAAATCACTTGAGCCTAAGTTCAAGGTTGCCGTGGGCTCTGATGCCATTGTACTCTACCCAGGGCAACAAAGTGAGACTCTTGTCTCAAAAAAAAAAAAAAAAAACCCAAAAAACAAGCCCACAAAACACAGTCCTTCAAGTAGGGCTGACTTTGAGACATGGTAGATGTCAGATTATGGGATTGTCAGGGGATTGTGGAATAAGGAAGAGAGAGGATGAAGTGTGGTTCTGGGGCTCTGCGTGACCCACCTAGCAGGTGCCCTGAAGGTCGCTTGTTGCTGCTGAACTAAGGAGTCCCATCTGCCTATCACCAAAGCTAATCCACAGAGAAGCGGATGAAAGGTCAACAGTTTCGTTTGTATTTACAGAAAAGTTAGCAATTCTGGAGAACAGAGAGGAGGATATCTCCCCAAAGAGTTGTTCTGCTCACTCTTTCCCTTTGTTACTTTTTATTCTCACAGTAAAAGTAAACATCAGCAATGTTATTACACATCAAACAGATTCCCCCTCATTGGTTACAAAGTTACACAGTATCTCCCTATCTTTAAGTACTTATATCTTTAAAGCATTCTTACTCTAGACTAAAATGTGTAGTTAGTTACTTCACTGAGTGCACAGGGTGCCCTGGGCCCTTGACTGCTACCCTGGAATCCAGTTCCCCAGCTTACCTATGATAGTAGGCCTTGGACGTGATTAAACAATCCCCAGATGTCAGTAGGTAGGCTCCTCCGGCCTTGTTAGGGTCTGACCAGCAGTGCCCTGCATGAAGTGGCTGTTCAGGTGAACCGTGGCTGGTAACAGCTCAGGAGAAGAGGCCCTGGGCTCTGGAGCCCACAGTGCCTGGTCTTGTTCCTCAGACTGGGTGTGCCTTTCTTTTTGGGTAACAAGTTTACTGGCCTTTGCCATGTAGGTCAATGTGCTTTGGAACCTAAGACCTATTTTTATTTTCTACTTGTTGGCTGGGATGAAAGTCAGGCTGAGGCCACCCTTCTTCTCCCTATGTCCTCCCTGTGCTATCCCGGACCTCAGCCTGTGTGTGGGCAGCTCTAGGCAAGATAAGGGAAGACACTGCATTGCTCACATGCTTTAGGTTTTCCTAGATGTTGGGCTGTTTTTAAGTGTGCACTGTGGGGAAGTTCTTCCCTCTGAGTCATTCATGCTGACTCTCTCAGCGGGGCTCAGGCTCTGCTCTCTTGGGGAAGAGGGGGTGCTAGAGTGGGGCACGCAGGCTGACTCCACAGGCACTCCCTCGGGACTGAGCAGAGCTGGCTAGGGGTGCTGACAGGAGAGCAGGCCAATGGAGAGAGTCACATGGATCTGCAGGCTGGTGTGGGCATGGGCTGCCTGTCCTAGCGAGGGGACTGTCGAGGGCTATGGGTGGAAGGGAGTGCCAGCTACCTTTAGGTCCCAGGGAGGGTTTCAGTGTGGAGGTGCCACTGGTGGGACCGGGAATCAGTTTCAGGTTGGAGTTACTTGTTGATGACTTTGACAAATTTGGTCTGAACCTAGAAAGATGTACTGCTGTTTGCTGGGAGGAGAGAGTGGCCAGGCCGGGGGGAGAGGGGTGCAAACCTGGGAGTCACGATGTGCATTTGACACATGGCACAGTGCATTTGATGTGCCATGTACATATGTAGCTGGTAAGGGCGGGACGAGGTGTCACAGCAGTGCAGAGCAGGGTGCTGGACACATGGGCAGTGCCTGGTGGGTCCTGCAAGGAGGCTGAGCGGCCCTGGGGTGGCCTTCCTCCCTCCTGGGCATTTATGTCTTGATAGGTCTCATGGCAGCCACTCTGCAGCTGCCCTGAATGCCAAGCCTCATGCTTGCTCTGCAGAGAGAGCACCTGGGCGTTTTGTCCATCAGCTACCTTCCCTGCTCCTCCTCAAGACTGTTGCAGGGTCTAGGGAGAGTCCATGCTGAGCCCCTGTGCCCACTTTTGTGTTTCAAGTCCTTGGTTATTGGTGGGCTCCTCCTGGAGGGTTGTGCTGCTGAGTCTGCTCTTGGCATCTCTCCTCACCCGCACCAGGGGCCTTTGCTCCTCCAACAAGCTTCAGGGCTACAGAAGGCCCCGATTTTCCCCCAAGAAGGAGGCTGCATTTTTGTTTGTTTTTCTCCATTGTTGAGAAAACCAAACCAGGAAACAGATGGCGTGATGTGTGTGACTTACGAAGAAATTAATGTGAATAGCAATCAGTAGATGTTTTACTCAGTGTGCTGGTCTATGCATGCACATCAGTAGATTGATTAATAATGGTTATTTTATGTGTTTTAGGTTAAAAAATACTTACTGTATAATTTTTTTATAGTGCTCAACTACATCATTTAAAATGTTTCCCTTAATAAACATTCATTTAATCCTGGTCACATCGGTAAAAAGTTGCCAGCTGTCCCACTTTCCAGAATAGGAGCATGCCTTCATTTCAGTGCTGCCTGCCCTAATTATTTAAAACTTTCTTTGACCCTTGCTTTCAGGTAATGTGGGAATGATCACAGATTACACGAGGGCTGTAACCTGCTGCACACTGTCTGTGTTTAGTTGCAGATAAATGTGCCCATACGCTTCTAAGAACATACAGAGCTTTTGTCTCACCCTGGCTGCAGTCTATGGACGTGGCTGCCTGTGCAGTTTAATTTTCTTGGAGCTGGGACAGTGTTGTGATGATTAGTTAATGTATATTTAAGCTCGAGCTTGAGGTCATTTAGAAATACGGTTCTCCCTAATCCCCAGGTTGTATTTACCTTCTGATGTTTGAAATAATTTAGGCCCTGAAAATAGGGAGATGATGCAATATCCACACAGCTTTACAGAAAAGTAATCACTTATTTCTGACTTTAAGAATTCATAGATAGATGGGTAGCTTTTCATAATGTCAGTTGATAGTCACACCACAAAGTAGACATAGGTGGTATCTAAGCAGCCCCATTGATATCAAGGCCAATTAGAAAAACCTTGGCTGGCTTGGCACCTGTGGCTCAAGCGGCTAAGGAACCAGCCACATACACCTGAGCTGGGGGGTTCGAATCCAGCACCAGCCTGCCAAACAAGAACGATGGCTGCAACCAAAAAATAGCTGGGTGTTGTGGCAGGCGCCTATAGTCCCAGCTACTTGGGAGGCAAGAGAATCACTGAAGCCCAAGAGTTGGAGGTTACTGTGAGCTGTGATGCCCCAGCACTCTACCCAGGGCCACAGCTTGAGGCTCTGTCTCAAAAAAACCCCTTGCCTGAGGTTGCCAATGTATTAAGACATGAAAATGAAACAAAGGGAGAGTTAATGGATTCTAAAAGATACAGTTTTATGAGATTGTGTGCTTTCAACCCAAGTTTTACTAAAAACTGTTAGAATTAGTTTGCGACAAATTTAGACAAACATATTGGGCAAGCTGTCCTCTATGTCACCAATAATCAGAAGGTGTAGGGGGGAAATTCCCTTGTAAAAGGCCACACCACCATGCCATCAAAAATACGCAGGTGCTGTGGAAGTAACCTAAAAACTCTTTATGTTTATAAAGAATAATGAAAATTTTGAAGAATATAATAATTTATGCTCTGGAAGACTAAATGTTTTAAAGATGTTTGTCCTTTCCAAAGTAGTGAACATTTAAAATTACCTCAATCCTAATAAGAGTTTTCAGGGATGCTGGACAAAATGATCTTGCAGCTCACCTGCAAGAATAAGGAAATGGAAAATTGTAAAGAAAATGTTGTGGATGGTAAGTGGCAAAAGAACTTTACTATGTCTTAAAGTACATTAAAAGCTCATGCATGTAATCCTAGCACTCTGAGAGGCCGAGGCGGGTGGATTGCCTGAGCTCACAGGTTGGAGACCAGCCTGAGCCAGAGTGAGACCCCTGTCTCTAAAAATAGCCGGGCATTGTGGTATAGTCCCAGCTACTTGGGAGGCTGAGGCAAGAGAATTACTTGAGCCCAAGAGTGATGTTGCTGTGAGCTCTGATGCCACAGCACTCTAGGGGGGACAAAGTGAGACTCAGTCTCAAAAACAAAACAAAATGAAACAAAGCTGCAAAAGCTAAAACAATATGCTACTGCCTGAGATGATGAACACTAATAGAAGAACAGGCAAAGGAGCCAAGTTCATTTTCAGAAGAAAAATGCTAACAGGCAGTATGAAAAAAAAATTTTTTTTTTATGGAGCAGTATGGAAATTTAAAAGGTCCTCACTGTTATTTAAATTCTGGAAATAGAAATTAAGCTTAATGATGGACTACGTTTTGGCTATCAAGTTGGAAAAAAAAAAACTTCACTATATTCTCATACATTGCTGATGTGCAAATTGGACCAGTCTATTGAGAGAATATTCTGGACAGTTTCTACTAAACCTCCCCCCTGCACCCAGTTCTTGGACCCAGAACTTTCACTTGTAGGAATCTGTCCTGGGTAAATAGTGAGAGAAATAAAGATTCACAGACAGAGATGTTTATCACAGCTTTCTTTGGTTCTGTTGGCAATTAGAAGTGATCCAAGTATTCATTCCCAGGGGCGTACTTCAGTGAATTTGGTAAGCTCCATAGAGAAGTATTAAGGAAATCACATTTTAAAAAATAATTATCAGTATGGCAAAAACCTTCATAATATAATATTCCTCTATAATGATAGGGAGAAATTTTTACAGTATAATTCTTGTCTGTTCAACTAAGACATACTAAGTGTTTCTTTTGTACCAGGAAGTGTGCTGAACTCATGGATGTATTTGACTATATAGAAGAACAGCCTTCCGTATAGAGCACGTGATGAAGGGGAATATAATGTAATAGTATTCATATTAATAATACTGTAAGTTCAGTCTATGAGATGATTCTAACCTCGTTACAAAAGGTGTTTGTGTGGCTATCTATGTACAATGTGTATATAGTTTGGGAGGTTAGAAAAAAAAAATGCACCAAAATTTTAATAGTGGTTTTGTCTGGTAAAAGTATGCCAGGCGATCAGGAGATTTTTATTCCTTCATTACAGTTTTCTCCAATATTTTCCAAAAGTTCTGTAAAAACTGATTTGCATTTTAGTGATCAGAACAGAGTTAAGAAAAAAAGGTCCCCTGTAGTCTCCCTTCTCAAAATATTACTGAACACAGTCCTATAACTATTGATTATTCACATTTACAAAAGGTCTTTTATTTAACTGAAGAATTAACAACTGATCTCTGCATAGCAGGTTACCCATGTACAATGGCAGGATCATGTAATTTAACCATAATATGTTTTATATATATATATATTTTTTTTTTTTTAAAGGTACACTTTGGTTATAATGCAACTAAGGACGTAAAGTATCTCAAGGTTAAAAATACCATGAAATAAGAAATGGGGCCGTGGAGTGTGTGTGTAGACATACACAGGTGTGAAAATGAACTCGTGTATATACAGGTAGAATGCTCATTGTGTTGTGCTGTGTCCTGTGCATCTGGATGAGACAGGCTCCTCCCTGCATTTGACAGATGGGAAAACTACAGCCTGGGCTGTCATGCTTTTTGAGTGCATCTTGGCTGTTCATGGCTGAGCTGAGATTTAAACCCAGGGGACTGGGCTGTTAATCACAAAGCCATATGACATCAACATTCCCTGTTCAAAAAGCAGTTGTTTCATCAGCAGCCAGGGGTGGGGAGGGGCTGGGAGAGGCAGGGGGAAAGGACAGCCACCAAATTAGAGGGTCTAGAGCTGCAAGAGGGAACCCAGAACGCCTGCTGGACCAAGGCTGATGCAAATCAGCACTGAAGCTTTTAATGGTTTATTTGCTAAAGATGGATGTTCTCTTTCTTTTCCTTATTTGAAATCAGAGTGTTTGCCCAAGACAGCAATTTGTGGAAATGGAGAAAGTCTGGGAATTGTTCAGCACTTTGCCGAATTGAGCTTCCCCTCCACGCTTCCATCTTTCCCTGCTCCCCCTCCCCATTTTCTGGCAAAATGAGTAATAGTTCACTCCCCTTCTGGATTTAAGAGTCATCCTTTCTCTGTGGTAACACCAATTCAGAGCTGATTCAAAAGCCCTGTGATTCCTCAAAACATGACATTAGATTGGTGCCCCCACTCTGTTTTCTCTGGATGTCCCCAAATACTGGAGTTGGATGTTTTAGCCCATGTGCCTTCTCCTCTCCACCGGGTTCCAGACCTGATGTTCCTGTGCAAATCTTTATAAAATCTCTTGGGCAGTGGTTTCCCAAATACCTGGCTCGCCATTTACTTTTTTTTTTGAGACAGAGTCTTACTTTATTGCCCTCAGTAGAGTGCTGTGGTGTCACAGCTCACAGCAACCTCTAGCTCTGGGGCTTAGGCAATTAATTCTCTTGCCTCACCCTCCTGAGTAGCTGGGGCTACAGGTGCCTGCCACAAGGCCTGGCTTTTTTTTTTTTTTTTTTTTTTTTTTTAAATTGTTGCAGTTTGGCCTGGGCCGGGTTCAAACCCGCCACCCTTGGTATATGGGGCTGGTGCCCTACCCACTGAGCCACAGGCGCTGCCCTCTCTCCATTACCTTTTCACCACAGGGAATCAGAGATGAGATCAACATGAGTGGAACCTGCTGGTGCCCAGCCAATTTGACCCCTGCCTGGGAGTCATGGGGTGGGGGAGGAAGGATGGCCTGGCACTGCCTTGCACTTCCAGGGAGGGTCTCTCCTGACACCTCAGAGCATCTGCTTGAGTCGCAGGAGTGACCTGAGAACACTTTATTGTGGGCATCTGCCCTCCCTGATACAATGCTTCCTTCCACATCCGGGCCAGGCGCCTTGCTGTAAGGGGTTCTGTGTACCAGACTCCCTGCCAGTGGTGGAAACAGATGTGTGTGTTTTTCTTATTGGCCCCTATGTCTGAAAGACACGTGTTATTTGTCACTGGTGTCCTTATACCCACAAGGAAACATTGAGGGCTTCAGCCTGGTGGCCTGTCTGACTTGAGAACGAGACCCTGCCTGGAGCTCCCCTTCCTTTCATTCCCATGAGGCCAGAAGGCTGGCGGAGCCCTTGGGCAGTGCTGTTCACTGGGTTAAGGGGGGCCTTGTTTTTGCTGGCAGGGCAGGCTGCCCCTAATTGCAAACTCATGGGCTAGATTCAGAGGGTGGGGCGGAGCCCATGTTCCACCTGGTGAGCGCCTGTGTGTGTCCCTCCCCTGGTGCCCTGTTTCTTACTGAGGAAACTGGGGTTCACATGCCTGGGCTAGCAGACAGCTGCCTCAGGTGAGGGCCCCTGGGCACTCCCAGATACGCCCCCTGGGAACGTTCTTGTGTATGTTGAACTTTGGGATCTGGGTGCCTTTCATCATCCTCTCTTTCCTACTGTGTTTTTGGTGAATGATTTTGAATTTTTCTCTCCTTCCTTTCTCTTCCTGTGGAATGTGTCTGCTGTTATAAAGTAGACGTGGAGGATGCACCCTCCTGTGGAGGGGTCCTCTGCACATGATGTGAACCTTCCTGTGTGTCAGGGAAGTTTGGTGACTACTTCACTGGGCATGGGACCCCTGGGCGATACTGATGCTGTGGTCCCAAAGGCCACTCCAGAGTAGAGAGGCCCCTGCAGCTCATAGCACAGTGAACGAGGGTGGGAAATTTAATGCCCAGCTCTGCCACTTCCTTGCAGTGCTAAGCACTGGTTTACCTGGCTGAAGTTCACTCCTTTGTGGGTAAAATGCCAGAAACGAGGGTCTCTCTGGTAGGGTGGTCGTGAGGATTACTTGGGAATGTGTGAAGTAGAGAGAGGCTGCAAATTATGTCTTCATTAGATGTGATTCTGACTTTCTCTGCCCATAGATTTTGGCACTGCACAGCTTTGAGCTAACAGCTCATGGTGAAAGACCTATTTTCTCAGTGTTTCGCTTGTAAAGGTAGAACCAGGCTGAACCTAAGGACATGTGGGGACAGACAGTAGGTAACTGTGAAGATCTTAGAGGAAACTGCTCATGAATCTGGCGCAGACTGTATTTCAGAGACATTCAGAAGACCGAGAAGTCTGATGCCTTGGGAGTGGTGGAGGCACCTTCCCAGAGGCCCTAATCCTGTTTATTCATTGTCACCCTTTGAACAGGGGCCTCTTTATTCCTCTCCATCATTTGATTATAAAAGTTTTCAAATATGCTAAAAATACTGAAAGTACAACAAACACACAAACATTCCACCCACATTCAACTGTTGTTAGTATTTTGCTGTTTCCTGCTCTGGTTTCTCTGTCTCCTACATACACATTTTATGAAGCTCTGTTGCTGAACAGTTTGAAAATAAGTTGTTACCTTCATGACTCTCCTACCCCAAGTACATGAGCTTCTGTCCCCCAAGAATCACACCTTTGTTCTACATGAAGGCAGTGCCACTCTTACTCTAAGAAAATGAACGGCCTGCCTGTGAGAGCTCCGCATGGTCACTTGATATCATCACCTTCAGTTCTCTCCCAATGGGTTTTATATCTCCTGTCTCCCCACACTAGGATCCCATCGGGGATCCAGCTGTAAGACAGTTCTTTACTTTGGTTTTTGTCTCTAAGACATTGATTATTCAAAGAGTGCAGGCTAGTTTTCTTCTAGAATGGCATACATTTTGAATTGGCATGCTGATTCCCTGCCCTGACCTTTGACTGGCTCCTTTACCTTTATTTGTTCTCAGACTGGCTTTCTGCACCTCTGGGGCCAGAACCCTGCAGGGGAAGCTGTGACTTCCTGCTGCTTCATGTGTGGGGTCTGGTGTCCTGCTGGGGACACCAGGGATGCTATATCTGGCCACTCAGTCAAAATGGTGTCTGTCCCCAAGCCTCTGAAAAGGCTCACCTGTTCTGAGTGAGAAATCTGTCGGGTGATCTATGGACATGGCACATATCTTGTTCCCCAGTCTTGCATCCAGTGACTCTAGGTTGAATTGATTATTATAAGGCAGGTTGCAAAATAATGTTTTCTTTCCTCCCTCCCTCCCTCCCTCCCTCCCTCCCTTCCTTCCCTCCCTCCTTCTTTTCTCTCTCTCTCTCTTTCTTTTCTTGGAGACAAAGTCTCACTTTCTTGCCTAAGTAGAGCACTGTGGCATCATAACTCACAGCAACCTCAAACTCTTGGGTTTAAGTGATCCTATTGCTCTACAATGCCCCGGCGATTTGTAGAGATGGGGTCTTGCTATTGTTCAGACTGTACTTAAACTCCTGAGCTCAAGCAATTTACCGCCTTGGCCTCCCTGAGTGCTAGCATTATAGGCATGAGCCACTGACCTGCTCCCCCACTTATGATTTTCGAATTAGTTCTTGCCTGAGGAAAAGATTCTTCCCCAAAGCAGTGATATTTGAGACTTGGAGTGAAAGTGAATTCTGAGAGTAGATGAAGGGTTAGAATGGAGGGATGGTCGGCCACCTTTGCAGGGGTTAGGGGGTAGTAAGTGGCTGGTGAGCACGTGGGAAGCTTGGGGGTACAGGGCAGGCAGGGGTGCCCTGATCCTCAGGTGCTGCTGAGGGAGTAGGCCACCAAGAAGACCAGGCAGTGGCTGTGGAAAGGAGACTGAGAGGGGCAGAAGCAGGATAGTGGCTCCATGGGGGAGGGAAGCACTCTCTAACTAAACTAAAATAGGGTAATAACAACAAAGTAGCAAGGGCGCCTGCCACATACTGCATTCATTTGCTTGGGCGCCATAATAAGCAAAATTCCACAGACTATGGGCTTAAACAACAGAAATTTCCTTTTTTGTAATTCTGGAGGCTGGAGCTCTGAGACCAAGGTGTGAGCAGGGTTGGGTTCTCCTGAGGCCTCTCTTCCTGGCTTGCAGACTGTGTCTTCTCCCTCAGTCATCATGTGGTTGTCCCTGTGTCTGTGTCCTTATCTCCAGTTCTTATGAAGAGGTCACACTGGATTAGTGCCTACCCATAGGATCTCATTTTAACTTAATCACCCCATATAAGGACCTTTCCCAACAGGGTCACATTCTGACGTACTGAGGGGTGTGACTTCAACATATAACTTTTGGGGGGATACAGTTCAGCCCATCACACATCCACAGATTCGAAGCACCTGGGTACAAGATACCCCTTGTGCTATGAGAGATCAGCGCCCACATGGGTGCAGGGGTGAGGGGAGTGGACCCTGCCTGGTCACAGACCCTCCCTGTGGCTGTTTGCAGCTGCTCCTGACTCTGAATTGGGGACCACATTGAACCAATGTGCATGTTTTCTGTTCAGGGCTAGGGAGGTGCTGTCTGTGAGGTCCTCTGAGATGTTCCTAAGGAATGCATGCAGGGCGTGGCATGATTCCACCGCTCGGGTGGGGCCCTGGCATGGATCTTGCTGGGATTCCTGGGTGATTGTAGTTGGCTACCAGGATTCCTCAAATCTGTCGCCCGCCCCAGTTTCTTACATGAAGAGGTTGACAGGGCACCAACGGGGCCACCTAGAGCTCCACCTCCTGGTGTACAGTGGCTGGCACAATAAGGTAGGGCCAAGGGTCCTAACTTCCCACCAGCTGCCCTTCTGTGGGATTGTGGCTTTGCTCATGTCTGGAGGATGAGACTTTGAGCCACAGGAGAACAAGCCCATCTTCCCAGACACTGTGGGTTTTTTTAGCTCAAAAATGTGGGAGGGGGATTTTAAAAAACCAGAACAAATATGGTTATATAATGGAAAATGCAAATTTTATGTTAATTTTTATATAGAAAGGAAAAAGTTTGAAGATTGCTCCACCCACTGCCCCCTGCCCCCTGTCCCTTCCTTTCTTGCCCCCTCTCCCCGCCCCCCACGCACCAGTGTGCTCACACAGACAAGCAAACTCACTCACAGACTCACCACATAGACTTGTGGCCCTGTGGGAGGAGTCTGGGAATCAGAGACTTTCTCTGTGCAGGGAGCTCAGCGAGGCCCCCTGGGGCTCAGGGCCAGCAGCTCAGTGTTAAAGGTCTGAGGCTCTGTGGGGCCCTGGCTTTGTTCAATGCTGTATAAATCCTTGTCGTGGGCTGATGTGTCGCTGTACCTCCTACACACACACACACACACACACACCCCTCTGCCAGCTCCCAGAGGCTGCAAGGACTGCACAAATGGTTTACTAGGACTCACCTGGGCCACAGGCTTGCTGTGGCTGGGGCTGGGGCTGGGAGTAGGGGGAGAGGCAGGCGACTTCCTGGATCTCCTTTTTAAGAGCAGGAACAAATGGGGTGACCCATAGGGAAGGGACAGGGTAGCAGAAGCCTGCAGGCCAGGAAGGCTGTGGTTCCACTGAGTTGCTTAGGGGTGGAGTGCATGTATGGGGCACGCCAGCGACCCTGTCTTGGAAGTGAGAGCTTGCTGGAGGAGGCTGAGCCAGTGGCCTCCTTTGCAACTGAGAGGTCAGAGGGAGTGTCTCTAGACTCACTGGGCAGTCTGATCCCCTCAAAACCCACCCTGTTCTTCCTGTTTTCTCATGGGTACAGTGTCAGGCTAACTATGCCAGCTTGAGCGGTGGCTCCATTACTTCTAACAAGCCGTGTGGTATTCCTTTGTAACATACTCCAAAAGGCTCTGTTAGGAATGATCCAGCCATCGTAGACATTGCCTGAGACCTGAGGGAGGTGGAGGTGTGTGGTTTTTGGTTCCAGTTAAAGATATTACGAGAGATACTTATACATGGTTGCAAGAAAAGTTTAATGTTTCTGCCCTACTCGAGTGAAAGAAATTTAGCTGTGCATATCAAGGAATAGAAATCTGTCATCTCAGAAGTCGCTAATTTGCAGTTCTGTGACAACAGATTTGACTAATTAGAGGATTTGATCACCAGGCATGTGAAACCTATACAAATGTTGGTCGAGGTTCTTGGAAAGAAGTCAAACTTTGAGACTGTTTGAGCGAGTCGTGATTCTTTAAAGTTGCCACAAGCTGAATTGATTTAGTTTGGCAGAAACTACAAAAACAAACATGGAGTTTCGAGAAAGCAAAGGCTCATGTGATCATTGCTCTGGCCCCAGAGGAAAGGAAATGCTTCATAAATTGCACTGAGGACCGGGGAATGTTGAGGCTCCCTCCCCCCACCTGATAATTTTAAGATCGTCTGGAACAACTATAAACAAAAGCTGGAGACGCTGAAGCAGCCCCACTGGCCCTTCCCCTCCCTCTTGGTCTTTCCCCACCCCTCTTCTTCCCCATCTACAACTAGCTGGGCCTTTGTTTTCTTTTTGCTTTTACCCAGTAAGTAAATCTTCATCGTGGTCATTAAACCCAGCCTTGACTTTCTTTCTGTTTCCATGGATACCAGATGGGGCCCCTCTTGGTGGGGCGGAACAGGTGCCTGGGGACAGAGGGGTGCCGCTGTGGGAGCTGCAAGATGGTCTTGGCATCAGTGCCTGGCCTGGCATGGCCTTAGGGAGGCCACCTTCCCTGGTGTATTTATACATAGGTGGCTGAGCTGCAGGCAGTGGGGTCAGAGGTGGAGGGTGGCAGTCAGCAGGCCTGGCCCTGAACCCCTTCCCTGGCTCATTGTAGCAGGGATAACCTCTCTCAGACACAATTAACATACCCCAAGGCCACAAGTAAGCTTGTCTAAGTCTTGCGGGGCTCCCCTATCACTACCTGCAGGGCTGCTGGACTCCCTCAATCAGTCTAGGGCCACCCTCGCCCTGGTGGAGTCTCCTCACTGTCCTGGGCAGCCCCCCTTCTGCCCTCCTGCTGGGTCTCACCCTTCCTCCTCCACTCTTTCAGAAGGGAGGTTGACGAGGCAGACCAGGTGTCTCACCCGTGCTCAGCCCCAAAGGTTGTGGCACCTGTATTAGATCCTTTGGATCCTGCCCACTGCTTGCCCCCAGGCCCTGTGGCAAAAGGGTCGCTAGGTGAGAGGCACAGCCGTGGCAAGCAAGACTCCCTGGCAGTCTCCACTTCCTGTTCAGTGCTTCAGAGTGATTTGAAAGCATTCATGGTTAGTTAACATACACTTTTCAAATGCTTTGTTACATTTGTAGGAGATTTAAGATTGTGCCAACTTAAAATAGTGCAGTTTTGCTTGGATGGGGCCGATCAGTTTTTCCCCAGTCCCATTTATAGGTGTCTTCCCTTTTTGAAGATAAATGATAAGTCTTTCCCACTCCTTTGCTTTGTTCGTTTATTTTAAATCCTCTGGATTACCATGTCATTTCCCTGGAGATGTACAGAACCAGCCAATTCTAGTGTGGGAGGTTGATAAACAGGGAACAACTGAGCGAGGGGATGTGGGGTGCAGTGGGGGCAGAGCGGGGGAGGCCAGTGGAAGGGGAGCCTTGGGTGTGGGCACAGAGGCCTGAGAGGACAAGTGGCTTTCACAGGGATACCCAGACGGTGGGGGGTGGGGAGACTACCGTGCAACACCCACAAAGCACAGTACCCATGTCTCTGGAAGAAAGGAGCCTGGGTCGGCTGAGACCCGCCCAGGTCAGGGCAGCTCCTGGTAGGAGGTGAGGAGGACAGGCCCTTTGCAGGGGATACTGAGGATCTAGGGCTGGAGTGTCCAACCTTCTGGTTTCTCTGGGCCACATTGGAAGAAGAGTTGTCTTGGGCCACACATTAAGTATATACAGACACTAATGAAATCTGATGGGGAAGGCATGCATAATTTTCATCCACCACAGAAGCAAAAAATCCTCACATAATTATGCTAAATAAGTATGCAATGGCCTATTCAAAGAGCCTTTAAAAATCAGTGAGCAGGTCCTGAGTTTGTTGTGATCACTAATACATATCTAAGTAATAAAACATCTTTTTGTGATATTTGTTATCATAAAAGTAAAAGGCAAGTGGGCAACATAAAACTAGTAGGATGAGCCTTGCCTGTGGCTCAGTGGGTAGGGCACTGGGCCCACGTACTGAGGGTGGCGGGTTCAAACCCAGCCCCCGCTGAACTGCAAGAAAATAAAAAAATATGTTTAAAAAACCCCACAAAACTAGTGGGATGTATGATATTGTATTTGAGAAACTAATGCATTGATATTTGGTTCTATGGAAGCAGTTAGAATTCTCAGTGAGTTCTCAAGGTGCTCATCACATATTTTGGCTCTAATTTTACTCTTACTGTGCTTCTTTTTTTTCTTTTTTTTTGAGACAGGAGCCTCAAGCTGCCCCCCTGGGTAGAGTGCCATGGCATCTCAGCTCACAGCAACCTCCAACTCCTGGGCTCAAGCGAGTCTCCTGCCTCAGCCTCCCAAGTAGCTGGGACCACAGGCGCCTACCACAACGCCTGGCTATTTTTTGGTTGCAGCCGTCATTGTTGTTTGGTGGGTCCATGCTGGATTCGAACCTGCCACCTTGGGTGTACGTGGCTGGCGCCTTAGCCACTTGAGCCACAGGCACTGAGCCAACTGTGCTTCATTTTTGAAAATAGTTGCTCACAAATGTAGGTGCTGCCCAAAAGCAATGACATGAATAAGGCGTGATTATGAAGTGAGGGATATTTGTCTCTGGGAAGATAGGACCTATAAAAGTCAACTAAAGAGACATGACATGACCAAATTGTTCTTCAAGTTGAATATCAGATTGCAGCTCTGTGAATTCCATTTGAAAATTGGCGGGTGACATATTTATGTCAACCAAAAATAGAGTTGCAAATGTACCAAAATATTGATTATTTTCCTAGAAATCTTGAAATCTGTTTTCAAATTCTTGTATCAAATTGAAAAGCAAAGCTGCATATTTTTAGCTGTTCATAGGACTGTGTTTAGCCAACATGTCAAAATGCATGAAATTGTGTGCCTTAATTTGAGCTTGCCATCATTTTAGTTTCATTTGGAATATTGATATGGTTTGAAACATTGTAATGGTAGGTTGGTTTTCACCTTGAAGACCCATGTTTAACTCATTTAAATGAGCAGTTAAATCTACTAAAAATGCTAAATCTGTAAGCCAGATTTCATACTCAAGTCCTGGCATAAATTTGGTTTTTGATACCATAGACATCTTGATAATATGTCACAAATCATAAAATCTTTTCAACATTTGGCCTTCACTTAGGCATCTTATTTCCGAAAAGTAAATGAAGGTGCCACAGTCAGCATCAATACTTTCAGGGAGTTCCTGGAATTGGCAATGATTGAATCCCTTGGCCCTTCGTGAAATTCACAGTCTTGATGAGGATTTGCATGACATTATCCATTTTTAAAGCTTTTGTGCATCAATTTTCTTGATGTTCTGTTTAGTGATTCTTCATCCAGCCTGAGTTTGGGCAGCAATTGCATCGTCTTCTATTAATTTTACAAGCCCCTCTCTTTTACCTACCATTGCTAGGACACCATCAGTAACTATACCAGGTATGTTGAGAATGGACAAAGGAAATTGCTTTGTCATATATATATATATATTTTTTTTACTTTTTTGTATAAACATCTTGATTTAATTATGTCTTTGAATGAAACTAAAGAAGCCATTTTGTCAGTGGCTTCAATATCTCTACTAAAAATGGCAAAGTATTTGGAGCATCAGTGCTGTCATCCATCACCAAAGCATGTTTAAAATTAGTAGCTTTATTTTCAAACGTCTTTCAAGTGTCTTCAATTCACCTGGCTATAGTCTGGTGGGACAAACAGGGCAAATTATATTGGCCATACTTTCCACACATTGCTTAATAAAGCATCAGTAACTGCTTTTGATTTTTTTGCTATTAAATATGCTACTACCCCGGAACTATATTTTACAATGGAATATGTCTGAGTTGTAACTTCAAAACAAAGTATTTCTTGAAAAGGTAGACTTTTTTTTTTTCAGTTCTGCTATTTTGTCCTTAAGATACAGTCCTTCATACATACTAAATTTGGCCACATGTTTTTGCATATAATGCCTTTTCAAATTAGTCTCTAAAAACTTGCACAAATTCCCTACAAATTCAGCAGAGTCCCTTACTATTTACCTTGACAAAAAAGTGGTCATCTCTCCAGTTTTCATTGAACGATCTTCCTTCATCTGTAATTTTTCTTTCTGTGGATTCTGGTTTCTTTTGAGATGTTGTGGAAGTTATACTGGGATTAAAAAAATAATGATAGATAAGGAACTATATTTACTTTTATGATGAAAACTAATTGACAGGAAAATAGAAAGCAAGATTTAGGCCCTTCTACATCTCGGCTCCTGATGCAGAGTGAGGTTGGAGGCCGACTATAAAGTGTGATGTCATCAAGGTGTAGAAGTACCTTAGTATTCAAATAAGAATGCTTACTTGACTTCTAAGTAGCATTACACGCCTAACGTTGCAATGATAGGTTGAAATATTGATGATTACTGCCTTGCCAAGTTGTCACGGGCACATGTAACTTCTGGTGGTGTAAGCTCAACTGTCTGCACTTGGAAGACAGGACACTGGAAGCCACACACCACATTAAAATAAAGCCACGCACAGGTACAAATAGCCAGAGCATATGTGTGTGTTTTATGTGACATTGTGACATGATATTGTCTGCAAATTTCATGCTTGGGAACTGCAAAATCCAGATTCACAAAAAATTTCATAGTGTTTTAAGTAAGTTTATGCTTTTGTGTTGGTCTGTGTCGATAACCATCCTGGGTTGTATGAGGTCCATGAGCAGCAGGCTGGACTCCCGTGGTCTAGAACTTTAGTTGAGGTGGGATGGGGTGATGTTGGGGCCCACTTGGAGAGTTGAAGGCAGGCAGTGATGTATTGGATTTATCTCTAGGAGGGACCTCTCTGGCTGTGCACACACAGATGTGCTATGATGGGAGAGCTGGGAAGTCAGGGCCTGAGCAGGGCCAGGGCAGTGACCCAGAGCAAGGGTGTTGGTGGCTGACGTCGGGGTGGAACTTATCATGGAGGTAGAACTGATGACTGACCAAGTGGCTCTGGGCAGTCTGTGGGGACAGAGAGGAAGATGGTGCTTGGTGGAAGGTAGGGCGGTTGACTGTCTTGGAAAGGGTTTTCTTCAAGAGGAAACTTTACACAGGGTTCGAGAGTGACCGTGAATGGAACAGGGGGTAGTGCACAGGGACACAGGGGCCAGGGCTGGTGTTTGTGGTGGGGAAAGCCAATATCAGAGCAGTGCCTTCCCCATGGGTGGTGGTGGTTTTTGTGGTGGCGTTGGGATTTTGAAACATGCCCATCGGAGTGTTGCCTGGTTTTGTGATGATCTCCTCCTAATCAATTAAGAAGGTCCTCAGGAGTTGTTCTGCATTATAGAGTGATCCTTTATGATTTCTCCAGCATCCTATCAAATAGTTTCACTTCTCAGAGAATTTACCTGAGATCACTGGCTTCTCAAAGGCTGTGGAGGTGCTGTCTCATTCTTTCTCGAGAATACTCCTGGGTAGCCAGCAGGCAGGTTTTGAGCTGAGAACAGTATTTACATTGTTTATCTGAGGATTAGTGGAAATCTTGCCATTCACTGTATGCCTGTCACAAGCAAGAGAAGCTTGGTTTAATCCCTCGGTCTAGTTGGGCTCATTTTACCTGTGAAAATTTAATGCTCTTTTTAATCATTGCTGTTTGACCCATGTGTTCTAATTGCCTTTAATGTTTATTTTTCAAACCCTGTGATAACTTTTCTTATGAACGAAAATGTCTATGGTTTCTTTGCTCCTTGTAGGAAGCTGTCCTGTGCTGTAGTGGCTGCTTTTCAGAGAAAAATTATTTTGTACACGCTGTGAATCTGTAATACAGCACGTTGGAGCCATAGATCATTTAGAAATGTAATGCATCTCATTTATTATGGGAAAAGGTCGTTGATGGTATTGGATTTCCTTCTTGAAACATAATCTATATAACCGTGTGCTTTTCCTTAAGCCCCTTCTTAGGAAGTTGACCTTCATAATTCCATACAGGAATCAAACGGTTTGTAGTCCCTGATTCTGCCTTAGAACTGCTGCCGCTTTTCTGTACTCTGATTTTGGAGCAGGCAGTGAGAGGGCACATTTCTGAGGCCTTGCTGGTGCCTTGTCACTGAAGGTGCCAGCCATGGTGCTACGAGGAAGGGGTGCCTGGTGGAAACCAGCAGAGCCTGGGTTCCGGCTGCGTTTCCTTCATTCTGTCTTTGAATTCCACACCATCTTACGAGAAGAAATGAGAGGAGCAGATGGTGGCAATTTCTTACTGTTTGACTTGTTGAAGGAGTTCGTAAAGCTCAGGGGACTGAAGTTAACTTTTTTAATTTGTGAGATTTTTCCCAAGTGTGGTACTTTGTGGCTGGCCTGCTTTAGACATATTGCTTATAGTGAAGTTTTATTTTTGTGTCTGGAAGTCATGGCTTATCAGTGGTGCTGACAGTCACTGATGTGACCAGAGTCTAAGGTGTCATTGTTGTGCCAGCTCCCTGTGGCCCCACTAGAGCCTGTCCTACTGGGGGCAGATGGGCTCTCGCTCCTCAGAGGGTGCACAGGGAGAGCACAGCCAGAGCACACAGTAGGTGTGATGGACAGGAGGTGGGTGTGATGGACAGGAGGTGGGTGTGATGGACAGGAGCCGGTTCTGCTCTTCGGGCAGGTGACAGCCAGGCTGTTGTCCTCTGGGGTGGAAAACGCTTTTCTTCTGAGATTAGAAATACGCCCAGAGTTCCTTTTCTTTTGCTTTTTTCCTCACCCATTTTTCTTCTTAACAGAATGTCTTATTTTGTAGTTTCTCCTCCTTTGGGAGAGAAAACACAATATAATTCGGGATGATCATTCAGCACCCTAGCACCCCACAGTCCCTCAGCCCTCTTACTTTCTGCTGTGTTTAACTTTTCTGAGTAGATTTTCCTTATTTCTGATGTCTCAGGGCCTTCTCTGGACTCTGAACCCTCTCTCTTGAGAACCGCGTGGTTATGGGGGGAATGTCTGGGTAAAGGGAGTCAGAAAGACCTCACAGAGAGCTTTCTAGAAGGGCCTCAAATTCACACTCAGTGGCATGGTGCAGCTGAGGGAGGGTGGGGCACGATGGAATCTTCTAGAAGGCCGCTCAGAGGGGTAATTGGGTTTCTGTGGTTGGGTGTTTCTTGACATCCCATTGCTGTTTTGTTCCTGCAGGATCCGGATTCAGGCCCCACAAGGTAGGCCTATTTGCCATCCACAAAGGCCCTTTCTCGAGTCCCCATCCCTCTTGTCAGTTTATTTGGCTGCTTGGATCACGTGGGTTCTGTGTGGTGTCCACAGACGGCAAACCCGTCCTGTCCCAGACGTGCCAGCCCCAAACAATCTGGTTACTGTTTAAACAGCCGGTGTAAAAAATGAGGCCTCCGTTACCAGGAGTATAAATACATTTAGACAAGCAAGAGTTCTGCAGAGTGAAAGTTTAGGCTGTGGGAAAACATCAACAGCTGTTGTTTGTAGGCCCTTGTCGAGTCAGGGGTGTGAGTGATGTAAGCTGTGGAAAGCCAGCGTTTCATTTATGTGTATTTTGTCATTGTGCCAGGAGGCCAACTTTGTTACATTTCTTTCAATGGGAATTAATCTCGAGGGAACAGCACCTGCCAGAATACACACACACACACATATACATACATGTAATTTCATTTTTTTGCCAAAAGCAAACCTCAGCTGGGTGGCTGGTGTTCATGGCGCCCTGGCCAGGCAAGGCTGGTGGGCAGTGGTGGTTAACTTTGCACAGAGAACTGAAGCTGGTTAGCCACTCTTTAAGTACTGAAAAAACAATTAAGGGCAAACCACAACGACACATGATTAAAGGCAATTCAACAGTAACCAGACAGATGAACACGCGAAGAACCACAAACATGGGTCCAGGTATCCAGCCGAGAGCACACGGCTTCAGGTCACAGGAAGTTGAGCTCGGTATGTAAGTAAAGGTGGTCTTTGGGCCTTTGCCTGGGTTCCTCGCTGGTGAAAGGGTAGAGTGAAGCCTCCCTCCTTTTAGTTTTCAGCCGTAGTGGGAACTATCTGAAGACCTGTAAACTTAAGTGTTTTTCTTTACAAGGAGAAAGGGGCAAGGTGGAGAGTCCCCTGGGTGTGAAGAATTACTGGTTTCTCTCCACCAACAGTGCAGCTGAGACACACTCAGCTCCACCCTGAAGCCTGTCTGCAAGGGCACCAGTGTGCACGGCAGGCCACCCATGTGTGCGAGGGACAGGTCACACATGTGTATGTGCCTGCTGCTCAGAAGTGCTGATCCTACCTCATGTTTGGAAGTAACATTCGCTGTTGGTTTCCACACTTGCAGTGAATTGTGCATTAGCTTCTCAGGCCTCCCATGTCTCCTCCCCCCCAAATGCCCTGCCCAGCATACAGACTTGAGGATGTGTTTGTTTTAAGATTACTTCCTAGGGCAGGACAGGGTGAGCCTGACTAGCTGTTAGCTAAGTTACTTCATTCTTTTCCATGTATTCACTTCCAGGAGACATGATCTTGGGATCTCCCTCCTCCCACCCGACCCCCACCACCCCCACGGAGCTGAGAGGATTGTATAGATTTTAGCAGCAATGAAGAGTCAAATGAAATGGACACAAAGACAGGCCAAACTTGAGTAAGAGGGAAGCAGTGCTTGAAGGAACCCTGTGGGGAGTGCCCCCCTGAGTGATGCCCCCATTTTAAAGTGTGCCTGGGATTCATTTTAATCAGGTGTAGTGAGGCTCGGCGCCCATAGCACAGTGGTTACGGTGCCAGCCACCTACACCGAGGGTGGTGGGTTTGAACCTAGCCTAGGCCTGCTAAACAACAATGACAACTACAACGAAAAATAGCCAGGCATTGTGGCGGGCGCCTGTAGTCCCAGCTACTTGGGAGGCTGAGGCAAGAGAATTGCTTCAGCCCAAGAGTTTGAGGTTGCTGTGAGTTGTGAATCTATGGCATTCTACCCAGGGTAGCATAGTGAGACTGTGTCTCAAAAAAAAAAAAATCAGGTGTAGTGAGACACACAGACACAGATATGACTGTTAAGAGGGAGGGCCCTAACAGCAGGAGGCAGGCCACATAGAACTGCAGGGACAGTACCAGGCAGAGGGTTAGGGTGGAGGATGTAGGCAAGAGGATTTTCCAAGGGCAAAGCTTGAGTAATTTCAGTGGGTTCTAAGTGTTAGGGCTTCCCAGGCTGTGTGAGGCTTGGCCCTGGGGCGACTGTGGCAGGGCAGTAAGGCCCCGGAAGGGAGAGTCCAGGTGGGACGGAGCAGGGGTGGATTTCAGATTGGTTGGCTGCATGTTAAGGCAAACTTGCAGTGAGTCCTTTCCTCTCTCTAGGAATTGGAGCTGTCTTTCCAGGATCAGCAAAGCTCCAGACGCGAAAACATCAGAAAATACAGAAAATAAAAAGGCATGATCATTACAGTCCCTTCCTCTGGGAGACCCCTGCTGGAGAAGGGCTAGAGAGGGCCTGGGGAAGTGGCCATATTCCCCGGTGGGCTGCTGGTAGACCTCCATCCACACCGAGAGCATCTGCCGTGTGGGTCTGGGTGACCCAGAGGGACATACGAGGGCCAGTGCCTCCCACCTTCCCCTGTCACTGCCCAGCAGGGGGAGAGGTAGCTGGTGGAGCTGACAGCTGTCCTGCCTGGGGGCAGTGTGGGAAGGAGAGGCTCGGCTGCCATCTGCTTTCATTTTCCAATCCTCAGGGCAGAGTGTCCACTGTCCTCCTAGGCAGCTCCCTCTTGGCCCCTTAGGCCAAAGAGAATGGGGGTTCTTGAGGCTTGTCACTGTGCTCTGCAGATGTGAAACTGCATGTGGTGCCACAGTGACGGTGACAGCAGTATCCATAACGCCTTCCTTATTTCCTGCAGGTAATGCCCTGTGAGTGTCTCGGGTATTTGTTCTGGAAATCTTCCTCTGTAGACGAGCTCCTTCTTCAGAGTCTGCTCACTGTCACATCGTAGGGACAGTGGCAGGGTGGCTAGCACAGCCTTCTTTGTAGCAGCAGAACACCAGAAAGAAGGAACCAGTGGTGGCCTGGCTCCAGGACATAGGTGGACCAGTCCTAGTGTATTCATACTCTAGACTGTTATGCTACTGTGAAAAAGGAGAGAGGCTGGAGTCTCAGTGTCTGTGATACTGTTGGAGAAAAGTGTAGAAGGATACTCAGTAGTCTGAGCATTGGTTATTTGCAATGAAAATGTGTTCCAAGGAGATTCAAGATGTATATCTGCTCTGCAATGTACAAATGCCTGATAATGCATATAAACTGTATCTGGGATTTATTTTATTTGTATTTTTGGTTTAACTTATTTATTAGATTTATTTGGCCATTTTGATTAGATCACACAAATGTATTTACCACACCCAACACCAAAGTTGATTTACTTTCATGCCTTCATTGTAAGAATGGACAGTATAGAATATAAAAACCCAGTTCCTCCCACTGTTCTCTCAGCATGCTTCTGACACCGAGTGTGGGGTTTTCCACGGGCATGAAGCAAACCGTCGGTACTGCAGCAGACATAGCTGTGTCCTCTGGCCTACTGCTGACACTGTGCCTGGAGGAAGCCTTAGATCCCCTGGGTGAGGGGTCAGTCCCAACACTGCCCTCCTTGCAATGCTATCACAAGCCCCGGGTTGCCATGCCTGTGCTTCTGACCTGCCAGTGTGAGTGGGGGCACCCTCTCACCCCTACCCCTTGGGTTTGCTCTTTGCAGAGTAGCTCACGGAACTCAGGGAAATGCTTACCTACATTTACCCACTTATGATAAAGGATATTACAAAGGACCCAGGTGAAAAGATGTGTAGGGTGAGGTATACGGGAAGGGGCACAGAACTTCTGTGTCTGCCATATAGAAACTGTCATGTGTTCAGCTATCTGGAGGTTTCTTAAACCCTGGCCTTTGGTGAATGACTCAACACTCAGCTCCCTTCTCTTCTGGAGCTTTGGGGAGGGGCTGAAGGTCCCAACACTCCAAGCCTGCCCTGGTCTTTCCAGTGATGCAGCCGACTCATTAGCATACAAAAAATATCTCTAAGGAGAGAGATTTCAAGAGCTGGGTGTGAGGAGGCAGGATCCAAGAGCAAATGTGTGTTTTACAGCATCGCAGATAGTCTCAGAAAATTTAATGGTAGGTACCTGAGTCTATCTTAGATTTTAATTTCTTTTATTTTTCCTATTTTATTTGTTTTAATGTATAAGTATGTAAAGAAAAAAGCAATAAAGCTAAGTCATTGTGAGAAAAAAATAATGAGAAGAATTTCAGACCAGTAATTCCTGGTATATCCATCTGTCTTATGGGCCCATCATGGCCCCAATGGGGGGAGAGAGAGAGACCCTGAGGGTAAAGTTACAAGACTGTGAGGGTGTTCTATGGATGTTTATATAGCATGAGGGTCTCTTACATTAATATGGTTCTGGAAAAATAAGTCATCTGGCATATTACAGTTTTAATTTTCTCCTTATACACTTGGTGCCCTGATCTCAGACTCTGGTGCACTGGTGTGGGTGCTATCTGAAGGCAGGTTTGGGGGCAGCCTCCCCTGGGCCGAGTATGGCGACCTTGTGTTTTTGAGTCCTCATGGGCTGGTAAGAGCCACATCCAAGATCCTACTTGGAAACGTGCTTCGTAATCCAGTTCCCCTGTTCACACAGTCCTCTTGCTGCTGCTACTAGAACCCCTGGCATCCCTTCACTGTTCACTGTTCCTTGTGAGGACATGTGGGGACTCTGATCAAACACACTTGGGGCTCAGAGTCCAATACCTCCCTCCTATTCCAGGCGATGGCGTGGAGCAGGAAGCTGGGTCTGTGGGTCTGTGGTGGTGGGTAGTCTGTGGTGGTGAGCTGTCCCTGAGGCTGCTTCTCCTGGACTTTGCAAAGTGCAGCTGTGGAGGGAACAGCCTGTAGGGCACACTTCAAGGCTGCCTTAGACTTGGGTGTCAGGTGTAGCACCCACCCTGCATTGCTCCCATCAGGGTGTAGATTCTGGCCACCCGTTCCTGCTTAGTCCCCAACCCGTCCTTGTGTTCTCTGAATCAGCACGGTCTTTCCTGCCTGTAGACCTCACCCCTTACCCTCCAGCATCCTCACCCTTCCTGACTCAGCACAGGAGCACACCCTGTGGCTTCTCCACACTCCCTGCCCATCCTGGGCCTCCCCATGGCACCTGTCTCTGGGTGAGGCAGTCCTCATGGGCACCATTTTGTAAGTCCTCAGCTTCCCTGGTGGGTGTGTGTACCAGGCGTGGATGCCAGCTGGGGGCTGTTGGCTCCCAGGAGCTATTGAGCGGATGAAGGAATACAGATTCCTACCAGAGGACTGGATCTTCTCACTGACTGGAGAAGTCACGTGACAGTGTTTCTCACACGAGACTGTGTCAGTGACTGTGCCTGGTGCTGGCATGTGCAGGAAAGGAGTCCACTGTCACGCAGCCCAGCCTGGTCTCAGAGAGGCTGGAAGCAGGGCCCGGTAGAGTTCTTCCTCTGTGTCACTTACTCCCCTTCACATCCAGAGTCATGTCTGGAAGCATGTTATAAATTGGTACAGGAGAAACAGCGATGTGGCATTATGGTGACAGCCCTAAGCGGGGGCTGCTGAATGGGAACCTCCTGGAGCATTGCAGCTGGCCCACGAGAGACTTCCACTAGCTTCCTCTTTGTTGTCCTGTAGAAAGGGGTCCCCTCAGGACAGCCATGGTGGCCTTCTCTCTGCCCATTCCTTTGCGACTTCTGCTTTTTTAAAGCTTTTTATCAGGCTGCCACAGCCAAAGCACCACCTCTCCGAGGCTGGAAGCCTGAGATCAAGGTGTTACAGGGTTATTTTCTCCTGAGGGCTCTGTCTTCGGTGTATGGACAGCCATCTCCTCTGTGTCCTTCCTGGTCGCCCCTCTGTCTGTGCCTGTGTCCTCTTCTTGTGAGGACACCAGTTAGGGCCCACCCTAATCACCTCATTTTACCTCTTTGGAGGACCTGCCTCCACATTCTCAGGTACGAGGCAAATTCCAGCCCATGACAGAAGCCAAGTGGGGAAGGCAGGAAAGTGGAGCTCACACTGTCCATTTGGTGGTTAGTGGGAGGTGGTGCTGGGCCTCTTTGCCTTCCCCTCCTCTGTCCCCATCACTGGCACCTTTGAGGGGACTCTCGACGAGGTGGGGCTCAGGTCTTGATCTGCCGCCCCCCACCGACGTGCCATTGTGTCCCCACTGGGTTTTTCCTCCTCACAGTGAAGTGAAGTCCTCCTCGAGGCATATTCCCTGTGGGTGGCCCACACGGCAGATGAACATGGGCTCCCTGGCTGTGCTGGAGCTGGGGACAGAGGCTAGCATGGTTATAGAAGGGTCCCTCCTGTCCAGGACACACCTACTGACACAGACCCCAGGGCTCCCAGTGCTATATCTGGTGGTCCACGTGGCCACCTTGATTTCTGAGCACAGAGCCTCTGCTGGGAGCAACTGCACAGCCGCCCTGTGCTAATCCCCTTTTGAGGTTGGATTTCCCCAAGTGTTGGTGAGGCTAACAGTCAAGAACCCGTGGGCTGGGAGCTGGCCCGCCCAGGCTTGCAGCCTGTCAGAAGCGCGATGTGGGCGGGTCCTGCTTGGATGGTGTGTTCCGGCCCTGCCTTAGAACTAGCCCATCATGTATTACAAGGGGATAAAGGCTGTGAAAACACCTGCTTGAGCAGGAGACAAAATTGTATCGCCAGTCCCTCAGGTGCTTCAGGCCTGACACGTGCCCATCAGAGGCATTTATTGGCGGCTCCCACGTGAGTGCTGCGGAACAGGGCTGGCTTTCCCTGTGAATCGCTCAGCCCAGCTGTGAAGATTTTCCCAAGGAGGCCGTGTAGATTCCAGCACCCTTCTCCTGAACTTCAGGACATCGTTGAACCCTGTTCTGATTCTGGGTATCACTTACCCAGTGTAGGGTAGGAGGTCTCCTGCCCATCATCTCACCCTGAGGGCTTTTGAAGGGCAGGGCCTGGCCATGTTGGGAGGACTCTTGCTGGGGGTCACAGCACAGCATGGTGGGCCTCTTGTCATGAGCTCCATGTGCATAGACTAGCTTTGATTCTCTTTGTGCCTCGCACAAAATCACTTTTACTCAGTTGCCACATATGGGGTGACTGAGGGGAGTCACTCATTTTCAGTTGTAGCTGTCCTCACTGCTTCCCTGCACACTGTTATAGGTCGGGTGTGCTGGGAGCAGTGATGTCATCCCCATGGCAGGCAAGGTTAGCTCTGCCCAACCTGGCCTGTGGGCATGTGTGCTCTTGGACACACTGTCTTGAGGATGCCCATGCCCTTTGTCCACTCTTGCTGCCCACCAGTCCCCAGACACCCACTAGGAGAGGTGGCCACATGTCAGTGAATTGCTACAAATGAATGACACTGGTGAGTGCTCACCGGCTATGGGAGGTGGTGCTGGTGGGCTCAGTGACTTACAAGGGGGTGCAGAAAACTATGAAGCAGAATTGCTGTGTCTGTGAGAAGAGCAGCTGTGAAAATGACTGTTTGCACAGAAGCAGAAACAACAGAAAGCAGGGAAAAACTTTGTTCCTGGTGGTTCATGATGACAGAGGGTAGGGGGTGGCCTCAAAGGACCCTCCCTGTGTGCTGGCTCAGGAGCAGAACAGTAGACTTGACACTGACAATAACATCCAGCAAATTGTCTGTAGCCCTCTGCCCCTGAATACCAGCATAAAACAATACCTGATGAGGAGAGAGGGGAGGAAGGACAGTGCAAACTATTGGGGACCACTGAAGGAAGTAGACTGTAGGGATCCACAGCATGGAGGCTGAGCAAGAGCATGAAAATAGAAAAACTGAGTATCATGGCAGGTGCCTTAGTCCCTGCTGCTTGGGAGGCTGAGGTGAGAGAATTGCTTGAACTCAAGAGATTGAGGTTGCTGTGAGCTGTGACACTATGACACTACTCATAGATAGAGTAGTGATAGAGCGAGACTGTGTCTCCCCTCAAAATAAAACAAAATAAAAAAGCATATTCCTGGGCTCTACCCCAGACCTCTGGAACAGGAAAGACTGGCAGGTGCCCATGTTCTGCTTGCATACATAGTCTCCCAGGTGACTCTGATCCCCCCCCCCCCCATTGGGGTCCCCAAGGCAGAGGATTTGCCTCATCTGTTTAGGGATAGTTTTGTAGGACCCTGAGGCCCTTGCAAGGCCTGGGGACCTTTCACAGCTCTTTTGGTCACTAGTTGCCCCTGCCTATGGCTGGGACTTTCCCATGTCTGATGCTGATTACCTTGGAGCCATCAGCTGCATCTGTCCAGGCAGATGATCTTTCTGGCTGTTTCTTGAGCTCCCCTCTCTCCTTGTGACCCAGGGAATGGGAGGCATGTGGCTCATTTAAATAATTGACCCACCAGGTCAGCATTTAGATGTCTTAAAAAATGGTTCACTTGCAAAACCACTTCTCATGTCTTCTCAGTGAAGACAATACTGTGTTAATATCAACATTTCTTCTGAAGCCTAGAGACATGTCCACTGAAATCCTTGACAATGCACCAGCCTAGATGTTTTTTAGAAGCTGGGGATAAAGGATTTAACCAGTGATGTTGAAGGAATGGAAATTCCAAATGTCTCCATAGACAATTACTTTTAAAATGTTTCTATGGCTTAATGTGTATTTCCCTTTGCACTTTCTCTCTCTGAACAATTTCAGCTAGAAATTATGTGGTGTCTTCTGTGCAGTCAGGTCTAGCTCGAGGCTGGAGAACAGTAGTTTTGGCACCAGCTGTGGATTAGGAAGACCCAGGGAAACATCTGCATCACCTAATGGGCTGTGTGGACCTAGTTAAATTGTTTTCTTCCTGTATACCTCAATTTACTTATCTGCAGAATGGGCACAACGATAGCTATTTCATAGGGTCATTGAAAGGAGTAAAGACAATAATAGTGTAAAAACTTCTGCATATCCCTGGCTTGTGGCTGTTGATGGAGTTGGAGGAGCCCTTGTGTATGATAGAGCAAGAGAAGTTGGTTATGTGGCGAAATCATTAGACAGTTCAGTGCTTCACACATTTCATTTTTAATCACAATGTGCAGTGATTTATGAATGTTTTAACTAAAGAGCAGTTTACTGATTAGAGTGGGCCACGTCATCTTCCTCATATCACCCACATTCAAAGTGCATATCTAGTGATTTTTAGGTTTCCTTTTCTTTAAAATAGAGCACAAATTCCTAGCCACTTGCAAGATACAAAATCCTAATAGATTTTCATTTCCCTCCAGAGTTTTATATTTGTCATGTATCTGACAAGTATCTGACTATTATTTATTTATTTATTTATTATTATTTTTTTTTAGAGACAGAGTCTTACTTTGTTGCCCTTGGTAGAGTGCTGTGGCATCAGCACCTCTAGCTCTTGGGCTTAGGCGATTCTCTTGCCTCAGCCTCCCGAGTATGTGGGACCCTAGGTGCCCACCACAATGCCCGGCTATTTTTTGTTGCAGTTTGGCAGGGCTGGGTTTGAACCTGCCACCCTCGGTATATGGGGCCAGTGCCCTACTCACTAAGCCACAGGTGCTGCCCCTGACTATTTCTTAATCAACTACTTTTATTTTTCTTCCTAAAATACTCAACTTAGTTTTTATAGAAAGACTTCCTTAGTCTGGCTCAGCGGCTCATGCCTGCAATCCTAGCACTGTGGAAGGCCAAGGCAGGTGGATCAATTGAGCTCAGGAGTTCTAGACCAGGCTGGGCAAGCATGAGATCCTGTCTCTACTAAAAATAGAAAAACTAGCCAGTTATGGTAGTGGGTACCTATAGTCCTCCTTGAGAGACTGAGGCAAGAGGATTCCTCAAACCAAAGAGTTGAGGTTGCTGTGAGCCGTGAGGCCACAGCACTGTACTCAAGGCAGCAGAATGAGACTCTCTCAAAAAAGACAAAAAGACTTCCTTCTCATCAGCCCTCAGGTGATATCCTATTTGGCTGTAGTTAACCCATTACAGTAAATAACAGAATTACAGCTAAATACAAGTGGCATGGGTAGGTTTGCAGTTAACCCTTGGTAGGCACAGATCTCAGCTGGAGGGTTCCAGAGAGGGCCCAATGGTGGGCCCTTCATCCGTCAGTGCCTTTACAGAAGAACGGACAGCATGATCAGAGCAGCTCACCAGAGGCTCATCACGTCATAGTTGACAGTGATCTCCTTGACTCACCTTCAGGACCAAGGCTGAGTTTGCTGTTCTCTGCTTTCCACACAACTGCCACCTGCTGTGGGGGTGATGTCTGTGACCACCACCCCACCCCCAAGGTGATGGGGCCTTTGGGAGGTGATGAGGTCAAGGCGGTGGAGCCCTCATGATGGGATTAGTGCCCCCCCATCACCTCTCCCCTCCCCCATACCAGGAAGTAGCGCTCACCTATAGAGAAGCTTCTGTCACCTTGATCTTGGACTTCCACACTCCAGAACTGTGAAAGATAAATTTTGTTCATAAACTACCCAGAATTTTGTCAGAGTGGCCTGAACACACTTAGACACCCCCTTTCCCATCTCTGACAGTAAACCACCATTGGGCCCTCTCTGGAACCCTCCACACTCTGAACAGTCACACAAAGCAGCTGGTTCTTGAAAAGGTACATTGCATGCAATTGTATATTTTCCACATCAAATTAAAACCAAGGTTTTTATTGAATGACACTGAATCCCCAACTGGCCAGACGTGCTCATTGTGGGGGACATGGGCTCCTTTGCTGTGTTTGGAGGTTGTACTTTTCCATCAGTCGTGTCCTTGGAAAGATGTTATCTGAGGACAGTCTGTACCTTTACCTTTAAGGGTGTGGAAACGCCATCATAACAATCCTCTTCTTTCTGTGTTTGACCCTCAGTATTGGTGGGGTGCTTCCATCCAGGGTCTGGTGAAAGGTGAACACACGTGTGTGGGTACACTTTTGCAAGTGTGTGCATGTGCACAGGTGTGCGTGTACCCGTGTGTGCGTGTGCGTGTGCATGCACGTGTGCTGCCCTCCTGTGCAGACTCACCCAGAGCACTTGCATTTTGTCCTGCGCTACCACTTTGGCTGATGCCTGCAGTTTAGATTTCCAGTGTGCGTGCCAAGAGCGTGTACCTTTTCAGCTGTGGGTGCGTCCTCTCTGGGCTTCTTGCTTAGCTGAGGAGTAGACAGTGCCCTTCAGGGGTAGGAGAAGACAGGAAAGGGGGCCATATCTGATGGAAGGAGAAGGGCCAGTGGGAAAACGTGGGGCCTCAGGAGTAGCCTATCCCTGCCCGGCTGACTGTGTGGGGCTGCATCTTGAGAGTCCTCACCTGTGTACCTGGGCCCCAGCGGGGGAGAGTGCAGGTGTGGGTGTGGGTCTCAAGTTTGTTCTTCCCTATCCCAACACAGTAGCTGGGTGTGGATGGAAGAACCCTGTGTCCATGGGACTGTTTTCAGCTGAGTGTGGGTTTCCAGGAGCCTGAGGTTGGTGCTGCTGGCAGTGACTGTGCGTGACTTCATGCTGTGGTCACTGAGGCAAAGGGTGGGGTTCTGAGGGGCTGCTGAGGGTCCTCACTCTCAGGGGACTCAAGGACAGTCATGTGGCTTTGGGAGACTGGAGCCATTTAATTTCAGAGTAGTCATTAAACACTTAAATATATTTGAGTCCTGCCATGAGTACCTCTTTTTGTGAGGAGGAGGAGGAGAGTTAAGGGCATACATCTTATTCCTGTAGGGCATTTTGGTTTTAGCTTTAAAACCACCAAAGAAAGAAAAAGGAATTTTTTAAGGAGCAACAGGAGTAATAGAGAACACCAGATAGTATAAATTAAGCATTTGAATGATCCTGTTCTTTAAAGTGAAAGAAAAGGTCAAAAGTCAACTGAAGGGGAGCCTAACAGCCTGTGTTCATTCATACGACTAAGCGCCAGAAGTCAGCTATACATCCCCACTTGTGATTTGGGGCTGTAGCTTCGTCCCTAGAGATTTGGCCTGGTTGGTGAATTTGGGATGGGGATAGCCTGGAGACTTGGGAGTCAGCCCTGAGAAAACACGGGCAGAAGTCCAGCACAGTGATGGTAGCCAGGGACTGAAATGTGCTTGTAATTACACTCTTGCTACCCTAGCCAGGTCCTGGCCGGGTTGTCTCTCCCAAGCCTAGGCCTGGAGAAGGAGGTGAAAATCCTATCCACTGACTGCAGGGTTCTAAGTTCTGTAGCCCTGGCAACTCCATGAGGCAGTTTAGTAAGGAGAGGGACCACTCCCCCCACGGGGGGGGCAGCTTAATGAACTCAGCAGCTGTGGGACAGGCACACCCTCTGCTAGGGTAGCTTCTGCATATAGAGAAGTGCTAACTGGCTCGGCATTTCGGATCAGCGGTGGCTAGAACATGGGAGGGTGACTGCCACTGAAACGGCCTGACACCGGAAGGAAGAGGCAGAGATGGCACTGACCTCTTCCCACCTCCCGGTTCTTGAGCATCTAATTCCTGCTGCCTCCACAGTGGTGATGACGGTGGTGGGGACCCACACCGATGGAGCCCTGGCACTGTGCTGGGTGGCTTCACAGGTAGATGATCGTACCATTGTGCCCATTTTCAGATTAGTCGATTGAGCCATAAAGAGACTCTCCTGATGTCAAAAGTTCAGAAATGAGTGTATTTCTGGTCATAGTCAATTAAAAATAAACACTCAGATTTTTCATACAGAGAAGAGATCATCCCAGAAAACCCAGGATATAGTATGAAGCTAGCTCCCTGGTACAGTGTTCTGTGCTATGGAGTTGCAGGTACATCAGAGATACTGAAGTCTGCGGTGAAGCAAACTGCATAGTCAAAACAGTTCTTGAAGATGACCGAAGCTCCTGGGAGATACAGATCTCACGGTTTTGTGTGCAAGGCTACACACAGCCATGCGGGGATGTATGTCCATGCACGGCGCTGGGTGCAGAGTGCTCTGTATTGGTTTCCTGTCATTCTCTTCTGTAGAGTTCTTGCCTGTTTTTGAAAATTGTGTTTAAAAATATATAGTGTAAAATTTAGCATCTTTAACCATTTCTAAGTGCATAGTTGTGTTACATTCACACTGTTGGGTGACCAGTCTCCAGAACTCTTTTCACCTTGCGTAACTACCTACATCTTGTACCCACTAGACAACATCTTCCCATTTCTCCCTCCCAGCCCTGGGCAACCACCATTCTGTTTTTGGTTTCTATGGACTTGATTACTCCAGATAGCACCTATGTGTGGGTTCAGATAGTATTTTTTTTCTTTTTTTTTTAGTAACTGGCTTATTTCCCTTTGCATAATGTCTTCAAGTTTCATCCAGGTTGTAGCTGGTGTCAGAATTTCCTTCCTTTATAAGGCTGAATAACATCCTATTGTATGGACAGAACACATTTTGTGTGTCCATTCATCCATGCATGGACACTGGATCTGCTTCCATCTCTCAGCTGTATTTTTCATTTTCTGAGGAGTTTCCGTAGTGTTCTCCACTGCGACTGCACCATTGTGCATTCCCAGCACCAGTGCAGGAAGTTTCCAGATTTCCCATGTCCTCAGCAACTATGCTACCTTCTGTTGTTACAGCCATCCTGCTGGATGCATTTTCTAGTGACTAATAATGCTGAGCGTCTTTTCACATGTCACCTTTAGGGAAATGTTCTGTCGTCCATCTGTGTTCAGTTCCTTCATCTTTTCCTGAGTCAGTGCCCCTGTGTGGCCTCCAGGACCCTTTGCCTTCTTCCTAGAGTGGTGGTGTGATGGTTCCTCCACTTCCCCTGTGGTCAGCAGACCAGCAGAACCGCTCCCGTTCTTTCCACTGTGGCCTGGCTGCAGGTGCCACTGTAGGCTGGCTGTGGTCCACTTCTCTGGGCTGCGGGGTGGGGGCGTTGCTGGTACTGCTCAGGCTGTGCCGTGCACGCCTCACCCTCTACCCCCGCCCCCGCCCCCGGACTCCTCCTTTTCCCTTTCTGTGTAAAACACTGAAGTTGAAGTTGTTATGTTGAAATGGCCTTTGCAGCAGCACTGGTGCCGTTGTCCTTGGGCTGTGAACATGGGGTCCCTGAAGTTGAGACTCCTCAGGAGCCTCAGACCCAAATGCCTGCCAGTGCCCTGCTGGGCACGTTGGGCTAAGGGAGCTACGTGCACACTCTGCCAAAAATCCTCCCAATGAAGAAGAGGTTTATTCAGGATGGGCTTTGTCAACCACACAGAGGGCCTGGTCTCAGCTGCCAGCCCCAGTCCTGCTCACCAAAACTTGAAGGAAACTGAGACCCTGGTGCTCACAGTGGTCCCCAGTCTGTTAGCCTTGCCCTGCTGACCTCACCTTTGGCTGGTTCATATTCAAAGAATCTGGCCACGGAACTCCTTCCAGAGGCGCAAAGCTGCATGGAAACCCCACGACCTCTCATCCTTTCCTATGGGAGCTGTCTGTGTGCAGGAAACTTGTGGAATACAGCAGTTTGTAGTGTAGAGGAGGGAAAATCCCCCCTCTCCCTTGCAAGGTTTTTAGCTAGACCTAAGGGACAGATAAAGGTCTAGCTAAAATGATATGAGACAGATAAACAGGAGGAAAGCACACAAATGTTATTTTAGTAACTTTTACAGGTAGGTGGGGGCCTTCCAAGAAAAATGGTGGAAACTCAGAGATGCTGTTTGAGCCAACTGCCTACATCCCAGGTTGGGAAAGAGCAGTAAATCCTGAGAACATGACAAGACAAGGAGTTTGGACTAGAGTGGTTACTTTTAGAGAAACGACTAATTAAACTCTTTTGTGCTTTGAATTCTTTACACATAAAAGTGAGGATGGGAGGGAAAGCGTGGGTGGGGTGGGAGGCAAGATTCAGCTCCCTGTGTAGGGTTGGCCAGCGCAGCCCTCAGAAAGCAGAGCTCCCGGGGCTCTTCATTGGCTGCTGTGGCCTAAAGTACTAATTTCTGCAAAAACTTCGCCCTCCCAGGATGAAAGTTTTCCAGGACTTTCCTCCCCATCGACTTTTACATGGTGTTAGACTTGGCATCTATTTTGGTAAATATTTTAAATAGGACTGTAGCCCATTAAGGGCTCCTTGCTGTCTTGGAGCCAGTGCGTGTGGAGGAACAGGGTGTTTGCGTACATAAGGAGTCTCTTTGGAAACACGGCTGTGAACTTTACTGTGGCCTAGTAACGGAGCATTAAACCAGCTGGGAAGGGGATGCAAGGCTGAGGGGTGGTGTGTGTGCATGCGGCCCGCGCTGTGAGCTCCAGGCCTGCCTGCCTCTTCTCTGTCCTCCTTCCCCATCTGAGAGTCTGATCTGTGTGGCTGGCCTTCTGTTTTGTGTTTGCATTTTTGTTACCATGATCTCGGCAACCCTCCAAGGAGAGAAAGGAAGGCCTCGAAGACGTCGTCCCCTTCCTGGCTGTGGCCCCGTGAGTCCTCAAATGGTTGATGTTTCTGGGCTTCTCTGGGCCCTCTCCAGCTTTGCTATTCCCACCATCGGCCAAGAGAAGGGCCGGCCACAGGTGCTTTACAAATGCCTTGATGCCGACAGCTATGTCTGCAGTGGGGTCTCTGAGAAGCTGGCACATCATGAAGAGACATGCAAAAATGGCCAGACATCTTGAGAAAGGAAAGCAGGGCCTGTGCGTCTCCCCTCACCGCTCAGCTTCGGCCTTTCCATGTTGGGTGGACCTAGTCACACATACCTGGGGCCCAGACTGGGTGCAACAGCCCTGGGGATCCTCTGAGGAAGGTGCCGTGGCCCTGCTCAGCAGCAGGGGCAGGTCCCAAATCAGGAGGGAGAGGAGGAAAAATTAGGTAAAGGGGGAGAGGTTGAGAGAAGGGGTGAGGATTTATGGTTTTCTATGTAAAGAATGCAAAGCACAATTCAAGGAGTTTCTCATCCCCCCCAACTGAGCCCACGTGTCACCCCTGCACACCTGTCCAGCCAGTCTGCCATCACCACATTATCATGGGCTCCAGACAACCGAAGTTTTGCTCTGGTTTCCTGGGCTGCCCTACCTGTGTGTACATTCCTATGTATTTTTTTGATAACAGATTCCAAGTGCTGTTTGTTTGTTAAGGCAAAAGTACTTTAAAACACTGCTGAGAGCCCCCCTGCAGCTCAGAGAAACAGAGGAGGCACATCCACGTACGGTAATGACCCGTGACACGGTGCCATGATTGATCAGTTTAGGACTTTGCACCATGAAAATAAAAAGACCTTAAAGAAAAGCTCAGAAACAGTCATGATTTATGAGTTTATGAGTCTCAATTAGGGAGAACAATGTATTGAAAAAATGTCCTTTTTTTAATGGGGCAGAGGCAATCAGTAGTGTCTGGTGATAGGATCGCCAACTTAGTTCTTTCAATAAATTCTTTTCCTTTAAAAGGAGAAGCTTGAAAGTGACAAAGACATTAGTTTATAGAAGAAAATTCATAGTTGGCAGTTACATGCATTTTTATGATAACCATGAGCAGTGGTTTAAATTGTTTTAGTGTAGTCCACATTAATGTTACAATACTGTCACCGTAAAATACAATGTTTATGTTGTCCTTTCAAAATCCTTGCTCATTATATTGTAGAAATAAGACATCTAATGTTACCCCACGTGTAAAGAGGGTGGATGGATGATCTTCAGGAAATAGAACATAACTCTGCCCTCAAGTTGTAGGAAATGAATTGCTGGCTGGTGAGAGGCAGAGAAATCTACATGCAGCTGTATCTCATTTAGTACAACGGATATTTTACTTTTTATGATTTATTTGTATTTTAAAATTTTTAGAAAACTAGAAAATCTCAATCACAGAATTTAGAAGGTCAAAGTTTTACTTTTTGTTTAAAAAGACTAAGCTAGGTGCATTTTTAATTGATAAGGAAATGCCTTGGTGTGCTAAAACAATTTAGGAAGCAGCTCACCATCACTCTCCCTAAAGCCTCCATGGATCTGTTCTTCCAGAACTTCCAGTGACTGTCACTGATCACGGTGTGTCAGGAGTGACTTAAAGGCAAAGCACCATGTACAGTTGGTTCTCACCTTGCTTTGCTTACACGAGTCTCTTTGCCACCTTTCTGCATCTCGTACGCAGATTTATGCTGGGCTGCAATCCAAGTGAAGTTTAGCAGTTAATTGAGCAGTGAGTAGGGTGAAAACAGAAAAACTTAAGGCGTCATTTTGAACAGCTGTTCTCAACCTGTGCCACCCACAGGAACTATATTAAAGGGCCACAGCATTAGTAAGGTTGAGAACCACTGATTTTGAAGGTTGTATGGGGCAATTCAGGAGACGTGGTTTTAGAAATGCCCAGGTCAGGTTAGGTGCTCAAAACTTGTGATTAGTGCTATCATTATTGTTTATGTATTATAAGTCTGAACCATAATTAATTAATTTTTGTTTTGGAAATAGACTGTCAAACTGGTGCCCTGGCATCATGATAGCTCACAGCAACTTCCAACTCTGGGGCTCACGTGAGCCTCTTGCTTCAGATTTTTTTTTTTTTCCTATTTATAGTAGAGACAGTATTGGGGGAGGTCCTCGCTATTGGCTCGGGCTGGTCTCGAACTCATGAGCTCAAGCAATCCTCCTGCCTCAGCCTCCCAGAGTACTAGGATTATAGGCATGAGCCACCTAGCCAAGTTGGGCTTTATTGATATTTGTATATTCTCCTGTCTTTTGCTGTGACAATCAGGGCTAGAATAAACATCCTTATAGTTGAACCTCAAAATTACCTGGAAGATAAATTCCTGGCTGTGGTATTGTGCACAGGGACAAGGTTGGTTTTGGCAGATGGCCATATGGTATAGCAGAAGTTTTAAGGCCTTCTTCATGCTGTGGGCCAGGCTGGAGGTGGGAACACTGATCTCCCATTTCAGTTTACCTTTATTTCTAAATAAAGTGCTAATTATAGCACTGTAGTTTTGAGTCTTTTCATACTTATGAGCCATTGGAATTTATTTTTATGTAAATACTGTGTCCTTTGGCTCTCTGTACTGGCTTTTTTTTTTTTTTTTAGACAGAGTCTCACTTTGTTGCCCTCAGTAGAGTGCCATGGTGTTATAGCTCCCAGCAAGCAACTTCAAACTCCTGGGTTCAAGCGATTTTCTTGCCTCAGCCTCTTAAGTAGCTGGGACTATAGGTGCCTTCCACAACACCTGGCTATTTTTTAGAGACGGTGTCATGCTCTTGCTCAGGCTGGTCTCAAACTCCTGAGCTCCACCAATCCACCTGCCCTGGCTCTCAGAGTGCTGGGATTGTAAGGGTGAGCAACTGTATCTGGCCCCAATTTTCTTTTTTTAATTTAATTTTTTAATTCAAAATATGATTCATACCAGAAAATTCACCTTTTTTTTTTTTTTTTTTTTTAAGGCAGAGTCTCACTTTGTCTAAGTTGAGTACCTTGTCATCATAGCTCATAGCAATCTCAAACTCCTGGGCTCACATGATCCTCTCATCTCAGCCTCTCAAGTAGCTGAAACTACAGGCACCCACCACAACACCGTCTATGTTTTAGAGATGAAGTCTTGCTCTTGCTCAGGCTGGTCTCAAACTCCTGAGCTCCCGCAGGCTACCCACCTCGCCTCCCAGAGTGCTGGGATTACAGGTGTGAGCCACTGTACCCAGTGGCTTCTTTTTTTCTCATTAATGAGCAAAGTGGCTTTACTCATGGTTTCATATTAAATGCTTAAGTCTTTGATCCTTTGGAATCTACTTTTTCATGAAAAGTGAAATAGTGCCCTGTCCTGACCTTTTATGGACTCATCTGTCATTTGACCATTTAGTTGAAAAACTGTCTTGCTTATAATCTTAGTTTTTCATACCTATTTGGGTCATTTCTGTATTCTCAGATTCTAGCCTATTGATCTATGCCAGTGAGAATAGGCATTACTCCAAAGAATAGATGCTATCTGCTAATAATTTGTTGTAGGCTTTCATTTCCATATTCATAAGAGTTATTGGTGTTTAGTTTTGTTTTCTTGATGATGTCTTTTGTCAGGTTTTGGTATCAGGGTAGCACTGACCTCATAGAATGAATTGGAAAGTATCCCTTTGTTTCTTTTTAGGAAAAAATAACCTGTGAAGGATTAATGTTAATTCTTCTCTAAACATTTGCTAGAATTCACCAGGGGAGCCTATTTTAGCCCTGTGCTTTTTTTCAGGAGATTGTTTTGATTACTAACCAGCCTCTTATTTTAGATCTATTTAGATTTTCTGTTTCTTCCTAAGTTGGTTTTTTTTTTTTTTTTTTTTTTTTGAGACAGAGCCTCAAGCTGTCCCCCTGGGTGTAGAGTGCTGTGGCATCACAATTCATAGCAACCTCCAACTCCTGGGCGTAAGCAAGTCTCCTGCCTCCGCCTCCCAAGTAGCTGGGACCACAGGCGCTCGCCACAACACCTGGCTATTTTTTGGTTGCAGCCATCATTGTTGTTTGGTGCCCCCTGGATTCGAACCTGCCACCTTAGGTGTATGTGGCTGGCCCCTTAGCTACTTGAGCCATAGGCGCCCAGCCCTAAGTCGGTTTTAGTAGTTTTCATTTCTGTAGAAATTTGTTCATAATGTTCCCTTTTTATTCATGTAAGATCATAGTAATGTCCCTTCCTTCATTCCTAGTATTAATAATTTGAATTTCCCCGTTTTTTTTTTCTTGGTCCATCTTACTAAAGGTTTGTCAATTTTGTTGATCTTTTCTAAGAACCAACTTTTTGGTTTTAATGATTTTTCTCTTTTTTATTTTATTTCTCTCCTTCTCATCTTTGTTTTTTTTCCTTCCTTCTTCTGGCTTTAGATTCCTAATAGTTCTTTTTTTAATTCCTTAAATTAATAAGTTAGGTTATAGATTTGAGATATTTCTTTTTTTAAAGTAGACTAAAAATTTAAAATTATAAATTTTCCTCTAAACACTGCTTTGGCTGTACTTCATAAATTTTATGTTGTTTCATTTTTATTTGTCCTGAAGCATTTTCTAATCCCCTTTCTCCATTTCTTCTGTGTTTCATTGATTATTTAAATGTTTTGTTCAATTCCTACATATTTGTGAATTTCCCAAATTTTCTTTTGTTCTTGATTTCTAGTTTTATTCCATTGTAGTTAGAGAGGATACTTTATGATTTTTACTATTTTTAAATTTATTGAGGCTTATTTTAAGGCCTGGTATCCTGGAGAATGTTACATGGGTCCTTAAGAAGAATGTATAATCTACTGTTGGGAGTTCGTGTTAACATCTAGTTGATTTATAATGTTCCAGTCTTCTGTTTCCTTACCAACCTTTTCCTTACTGTCTAGTTCCTCTGTCTGTTAATTGCAGGTGTGGTGTTGACATTTCCAATTATCATTGAAATATCTAATTTTCTCTTTATTTCTGCAAATTTTTGCTTCGTGTATTGTGGGACACTGTTAAGTTCATATACATTTATAGTGGATTGATAGGTTGACCGTCTTATCATGATAAATTTTTGCCATATACAGGTGCACGTCACTTAAGATGGACTACATCCTGAAAAACTAGTTTATCATTGTGTGAGCATCCAAGGATATTTACACAAACCTGGATTGTTAGGCTACCACACAGCTAGGCTATGTTGTATGTAGGCTATTCTGGTTGACAGGCTATGAATCTGTACAGCATATTACTGTACTGAATACTGCAGGCAGGTATGACACAATGGTTGGCATTTGTGTATCTAAGCTTATCTAAACTAAAAAAGGTACAGGAAAAATATAGTATAAAAGATAAAGAAACAGTACACCTGTGTAGGGCACTTACCGTGAGTGGCGCTTGCAGGGCTGGAAGTTGCTGTGGGTGAGTCAGTGGGGTGGTGAGTGTGCAGGCCTCGGTCATCACTGTGCTTGCTGGACACTGTACACATTGCACACTTAGGCTACACCAGTTGTGTAGAAATATTTTTATTCAATGATTAACTTTATTTAACCTTTTTACTTTTTTGAACTTCATTTTTTAAACTTTCAGACCATAGTGTTTTTACCATTAGCTTAGAACACAAAGACGAGTACAGCTGTACAAAAATAATTTGTCCTTATGTCTTTATAAGCTTTTACTATTTTTAATTTTTTTCAACTTTTGGAGCTTTTCCGTTGAAAACTAAGACGCAAACACACACGTTAGCCTAGGCCTCCGCCGGTCAGGATCGTCAGCGTCACTACCTTCGTTCACCTCCACGTCGTGTCCCACCGGAAGGTCTTCAGGGACAGGAACATACGTGGAGCTGTCATCTCCTGTGGTGAGAAGGCCTTCTTCTCGATACCTCCTGGAGGATCTGTCTGAGGCTGTTGTTTTGTTTTTGATTTTTAATGTGCTTAGGTTCTTTTTATTTTTTTAAGGCCCTTCCCCTGTTCACACATAGTGTAAGTGTCTAAGTATATTCTTTAAGGTCTTTCTAAGATAACTCCACAAAGTGACAAATCTTGACATTCCCACCTCTGGGGCTGAAGATGCAGGGGTGCTGACTGGAAGAGGAGGTCCTGTTAGCCTACCTGTGGGTGGCTGTCCACTCTCCAGGACAGTGGAGACTACTGGTGCCACGTCCACTTTCCTTGCCTGCTGTTTGGATCCTGGTGTTGCAAAGGCCTCAGGGTGGCGGGCAGGGTGGCAGTGACAGTGGCAGGGTTGGTGGCTGCCATGGAACATGGAGGTGGCAGGGTGGCAGTCTCCTCTCCACCATGTGGGCTGACCCCTGGCCATAGTGCCTGCTCCCATTCTGTCCTTCTGGAGTGGCAGTAGCTTTTCTCTCCCACTGGACTGTAAACCCTCAAAGACCATTAGCGAAGGCTCAGGCCTGTCCCAAGCCCTTTCCTGGCAGAGACCAAGATCTTTGAGAGAGATCTGGGCTCAGAGCCTCTGGAGAGACATTCGGGAAAGTGGAGCCAGGGTGGAGTGCCCGGGGCAGTGAGAGAGACTTTGCTTTCTGGGTGACAGAGACAGGGTGAGGGAAGTATGACAGCCTCACCGGGACAAGAAGCGCTTTACCTGTGGGACAGTCCACTTCAAGATTCTGTCTTCACCATTGTGTTTATGATGTTCCTACTGGGTGCGTCTCTTAGAGTTTATCCTACTTGGGGTTCTCTGAGTTTCTTAAATATGTAAATTAATTTCTCTATCAAATTTGGTAAGTTTTAGTTTTTCTTCAGATGTTTAATTCTGTCTCTGTCTGTTCTCCTACTAGGTTCCAATTATGTAAGAGTTGGTATTCTTGACAGTGTCTCACAGCTCTCTGGGCTCTGTTCATTTTTCTTCATTCTTGCTCCTTTCTCTTCTTAGAAGTCATATTCCCTATCGACTTTCCATTCACTAATTCTTTCTCCTGCTAGCTCTGATCTGTCCCGGAGCCCATCTGGTGAATTCCAGTTATTGCACTTTCAACTGTAGAATTTCTGTTTGATTCTTGTCATCATTTTATTCCTATTCTCTATTTGGAGAGATAGAGTGGCTCTAATTTTTAAAAATCCTTAGATGCTCTTTTCTTTATTTCTTTAAACACATTTATAATCTTATTAAATTCTTTGTCTTTTATGTGCCTGGTTAGCTCAGTTGATTAGAGTTCAGTGGTAATAAAGTCATTGTCTATTAAGTTCAAAATCTTGGCCCTCTCCAGGATATTTTCTCTTGGCTGCTTTCACCCCCTTTCCTGTGCCATGTGGCATGGTTTCCTGTTTCCATGCTGTCTTGTTATCTTTTGTTAAAGACTAGACATTTTGTTATAATACTATTATAACAATTTGGGTGCCAAATTCCTATACCCTTCAAAGTTCGTTGTTGCTGCTGTGTTTTTGTTTTTGCCTTTTTTCATTTTGTGGTTAGTGGTGCTTTTCTTGTTTCTGTTAACTTGTTTAGCAGCATTTCTTTACTAGTCTTGTGGTTTCTGTATTTCCTGTAACGTGTGACCACTGAGTTAGCTGTCTTTTTTTTTTTTTTTTTTTAATGTTCTTTTTATTTTTAAACCTGGATGCTTTGGGGTCACATCTGAGTCAGTGTAATTGTATGATTGGCTAGTCATTGGCCAGAAGGTTTCCTTACATGGCTTGCCTGTATGTGTCATGCCTTCACAGAGGGGATCCGTGTGCAATAGTGTGCTGTCCAGCTTTGGGAGTTTACAGGACGGCCTTAGCTTTTGCTTCCTGATTGCACAAGGCCTCATGATCACCCCAGGAGGAATGACTGGTGCCCTCTTCTTCCCTAGGTCTTTCCTGGCCATGTGCACAGCCTTGGGCAAAAACATAGACTCTTCCATCCCTAGGAATCCGTCCGAGTTTTTGAAGTTTCCTAGGTCCTCTAATTCTTTGGGATTTCCTTTTAAATTCTGGGCCAGGCTTGTGTTTACTGCAAATGTAGTCACAGCATTAGGCAGCTAAGGAGTTGCCAGCAGTTTGTTGTTGTTTTGGGAATGCCCCAGGGGTAATGGCCACCTGCCACCTTTCCCACCCCTTCTACCCCCAGCTTAGCTTGTGTCAAATCTAGTGATTTCCAGGAGTGCTGCAAGTCCAGACGGAATATTGACTGTACATGGCGATGGTGCTTGTGACAGTGCTCCAAGAGCGCTGGCTCTTTTGGCTGTCTGCAAGGCTGTTGGCTTTGGCTGCCTCACCCCTGGGCTGGGGACAGAGGACAGTGGGAGTAGCCCAGACCTGCTGTCCCATCAGAGTTGAGGAAGTTCTCTGGGATAGTTTTTCACTTCATTCTGGGGGCTCCAATCAACTCCCAGAGTGGTGAAATTATTGATTTTAGTTGTTTTGCCCACATTTTATTGGTGTAGAGAGAGGGAGAGTTCTTCCCATTCTCACTCCCCTACTCTGGAAGTGAATTCTCCAGATCGTTGCCTTTTGAGTTTGGCCTCTCTCACTCAGCAGAGTGTGTTGGAGGTGGCTCTGCCCGTGTGGGTCATTAGTTGGCTCTTTTTATGGTTGGGTAGTATATGGAGAGTCTTAAAGTTGTAAAAGTTTCTTTTTGTTCATTTGGGATTGTGAGGATGTTTATGCAGATGAAGGGGCTGTTGTCAGGGAGATTGGGAACCTTGGGCCTTCCAGAGCTCCTGGGGAATTTGGGGAACTTCAGGAACTTCAGGTCGGTGGCCATTAAGCAGGTTGGTGCTCCTTAGAGGTCTGGGGAGCAGGAGCCTGTTGCATCCTTAGCAGTCCTGGTGGCTGTGAGAGCCCACACCCTGTGGCAGGAATCTAGGGCTGCAGAATTGTGATGTGGGCGCTTTTAACCATGACACCGTCTTCTGCCTCTGGGAAGCAGTGGTGGCAGAACATGGAGGAGGTGGTTGTGGCATAGGGGGCACCACCCCACACCTGTAGCAGGGGCAAGTCCTGGCTGCAGCCTTCAAACTGTGAGCCAAGACGTAAAGCTTCTCCAAAAAATGATCACATCTCAAAAAATGATCACAATGGTACCTGGTTCCCACCAGCATTTGTTTATTCATCACACGTTCATCGAGTGCCTAGTGTGTTCTGGGAGCAGGTCACACACCCATAACCCAGAGTTTGCTCTCATGGAGTTTATGTTCTTCTGATACGAAGACAGAGTAGGCAGGTATGTGCACACATACACACTGCTCTGAAGAGCAGGGAAGAGAGTAGGACTGAAGTGCTTTAAATAAGGATATCCAGGGGCAACCTGGCTTGCACATCCACACTGGAGGCCTGAAAGGCGTGAGGAGTTGTCAGTGATGTGCATGTCTGGGGAAGCATATTCTAGGCAGGGGGAAGAATAAATACAAACTCCAGAGGTGGGAGGTGGCCAGAATTGGAGCCGAGGCAATGAGGGATGAGGCGTGCCAGCCAACCCAGGAGATGCTCGTGCTTGTGTGTATGTGTGCATGTGCGCAAAGGACTCTGACTGCCTTCTATTTCCAGCAAAGGTGCTGGGGAGTATTAAGCATAGGTGCCTTCATTCATTCATTCATTCACCTAGTATACAACTAATAGGTCACTATGAAAGCTTTGAGACAGTCTTGTGTTCTGGTCCATTATTTCACTTCCAAGAAACACAGTTGACAGCATCCTTTCTGATTCACCCATGCAAGTTTTAACTTGCTTGGCTTGTTGGTGTTGCTGGGAGGGCTTGGCTTGTTTCCACCTGTGCAGATTTTACACTTCTTTAGTTTTGTGTATCTGAAAACTTTTGTCATGACCCATGTACAAGCTGTGCTCCGGGTATGGGGAATTGAATAATGAACACACAGATATAACCAATCTTCTGACCTCCATCTCCACAGCAATGTTTGCCTGTCTTTGAACTTGGTAGAAGTGTGGTTATGGGCTCACTCTTTGTATCTGGCTTCCTCCACCCCACTGTACACCTTTGAACTTGACCCACACTGTAGTAGGCCATGGCATTTGAAGCCCCTTAGAGGTTTCCTTTAGCTGCTGCCTGGAGACCAGCAGGGGCCAAAGCAGGTCACGTAGGGAGGCCTGTCTGAGTAGAGGAGTGGGGCAGCTGGGCTGGGGTGCTGGCAGAGGAGGGGCAAGGAGTCAAAGGTAGCTCCTTAGCCAGCAGCAGGGTGAGCCCAGATGAAGCCAGGTGACCTGCAGGGGTACAGCTTTGTGGCGGGGTGGGTGGGGAGCTGGGGTCCCACGTGGACATGTAGAATGGTGGCCTGAAGGGGTGGAGGATTCCTGAGTCTGGCCTTTGGTTACATGTTTGGCCTGGACAGATGATTTGGGAGTTGTGAGTGCTTTGGTGTCATTTAAAGTTAGCTGTCAAGGGGTCAGGGATGGAGAGGGAAAGGTTTCCACTCAGATGACAGGAGAAGGGGAGAGACTTGTGGGGTGACTGAGACAGGAGGAGACCCCCACTTGGGCAGTCCAGTGAGGTCCTGGGTGGACAGTATGTGCGACACTGCTGTTTCCTCAGCCTGAGTGAGGCCCTCCAGTTGACATGCTGTACCTGGTGGCGTGGGTGGCATGGATGGTGTTGATATAAATGAGATGAGAAAAAAGAATGGTGGCCAGAGAGAGGAGAGCTGAAGGGCTCATTTGGGCATAAGACTGGGATGGGGGAGGTCCTAGGGCTGCGGCTGGGACCCCAGTGGTGGGAACCGAGGTCAGAGGACAGCACATTTCAGCTGCTGCTGCAGAAGATTTAGGGCCTTCAAGTTTGGGGTGGTCATAAGGAGGAAGTTGGCATTAGAGGGAGAAGTTTGGGGACACCAGAGTCACTAGCAGGTTGTTGATGGTCCTTCTGGTGTGTGGGTAGCTTCTGTGCTTAGTCCAAGAACTGGGCTGCTATCCCTCAGGGAGGCCATCTGACAGTCTGAGCCTGGCAGTCATGCAAGTCACCTTGAAATCAGCATTAAGTCATGAAGACAAATGATAATCATAATTGTGTCCCCATAGGTCTGTTGGAGTCTTAACCCTGTATCTCAGAACGTGACCTTATTTGGAGATAGAGTCTTCACACAGGTCATCAGGTTAAAACGAGGTCCTTAGGGTGGGCTGTAACCAATAGGACTGGTGTCCTTTAAGAAGGGAAAATTTGGGCACAGAGATAGACAGGCATAGAGGGAACGTGACAGGAAGACGCAGGGAGAAACTGTCATCTATGAACCTGCAGCAGTCTCCTGGCACAGCCCCTGGAGGGAGCCTGCCTGCCTACTCCTTTGTGTTGGACTCCAGCTTCCAGAACCAGGAGACAATACACTTCTGTTGTTCAGGCCACCGGGTCTGTGGTGGGTGCTTCGTTATGGCAGGCTTAGGAAACTAATACAAAAGCTTCCTTAAAGAAAAGATGGCTGTTAACCACTTTTGATTATGTCAGGTGTTTACCACAGTTCGCTTCCAGGGGCTCTGAAGTGGTGGCTGCCAGAGTCTTCTGCTTTCAAACCCCCTGTGCTAGACTGGGACGCAGATTCCTCATTGATGGAAGCTGCTCCAAGCCCTCAGAGTCCATTCCTCTGGTTCTGCCCTCTGCCCCAGGATTCCTCTAGTCAGCCCTGAGTGCCCACAGCAGGGTCTGTGGACCAGGGAATAGCGCTGACGCCTGGACTTCAGGCCTTAAATGAGTAGGAAAAAACCATGCCAAGGGACAGTGCAATTTAATTCTCTTATACTTAGCATTAAGTTGTTTGTTTTTTAATGCCCCCTCCCCCACTGCCAGCCTTTCATTCAATACTTTTCCTGAGATTCAAGGTGAAAAGTGGTCTTTTGTGTGTTGAGAATAAATGCTATTCAAAAAATGCTTCCGTGGGCGCCGCCTGTGGCTCAAAGGGGTAGGGCACCGGCCCCATATGTCGGAGG